>NC_056731.1:1538103377-1538205877 GCF_019279795.1 Protopterus annectens | reverse complement strand
ACAATATGCCTGTACAAGGAAACAGAGAAACACATACAACACAAAGCACAGCAGTTTTCAACAAATATGAGCAGGGGGACAAGCCCCCCTGCACCCCTCATGTGGGGGGCTGCAACTCCCACACCCCCTGCTAATTAAATATATCAACTTCGAGATCGCACTGGACAGAAAAAACTGGCAAACATACCATCACATGTTTCATAACTACCTGTTGTAACCTTAGTAATGTTCCCTTTTAACTTGCTATACTACATCACAACTCGTGATAGTGTAGTGAACTGCAATCTCGCAGTTGATATATGTATGTAGCTGGGGGTATGGGAGGCACAGCCACCCACATGGGGGGTGCAGTGGGGCTTGCCACCCTTTTCATACTTGTTTGAAAGTAACATGGTTTGTCTCATATATAGTTAGTATATGTATCCTGTGTGTTTTAAGTCTTTTGGGATTCAGGATTTTGAGTTTTCAGGATTTTGAGTTTCAGGATTTTGGGCTTCAGGCTTATGAATTTTGAGATTGTGAAGTTTCAGGCTTCTGAAGTGAATCCATATATATCATTCATCATCATCATCATATTCCCCCTTTTTCCCATTTTTTTCTACATGGGGTTGGGGTATCATGTTTACTGTTGACAACTCTCTTGATTCAGTGCCACACTCCTGCCTTCAACACTCATGCCTGACTGTCACAGATCTTCTTTCACACAATCCATCCACCGCTTTGCTGAACATCCTCACTTCCTCTTATCTTCTTCCTGTCTGTCCCAAATCTTCCTCACCAGATCATCTTCAGCTTTTCTACACGTGCCCAAACCACTGTAAATTGTTCTCTTTGATCTTTTCTGCAATTGGAGCTACTTTGGCTTCTGCTCTTATGTCCTCATTTCTTCATCTGTCCCACAGTGTGCATCATGTCACCTTTCTCAGGCACTTCATTTCCATCACCTCTAGCTTCTTCAACTTTTTAGCCTTTACTGCCCAGGTTTCTTTACCATACAGTAATACTGATTGCACCACTGTCTTGTACACCTTACTTTTTAGCTTCTTTGGCATTCTTTTATCATAGACTATACCTGATACTCTATGCCAGTTGGCTGCAGCCTCTCTGATTCTAGCTTTGACCTCTTCATTCAGACTACCCTTCTCCTCAACTACTCCTCCCAGATACTTGAAGCTGTTTACCTGTTCCACTATCTTCCCTTCTATCTCTATTCTCAGCTTCTTCTGATTTCCCCAATTTGCTGCCATTACCACTGTCTTATCTGTGCTTAGTTTCATCCCATGTGCCTTCAGATTTACATTCCATTCTCCTATCCTTTGATGAAGTTCTAACTCAGAGTCTGCCTGTACTGCCACATTGTCTGCATACAGCAGCTTTGTTATTCCGTCCCCTCCAACCTGTTTGCTAATGCAGTCCATCACCAGTATGAACAGCAGTGGGCTCAGAACTGAGACTTGATGTACACCCACACCCACTGGGAACCCTTCTGTGAGGCCAAACACTGTTCATACTTGAGTCATTGGGTCCTTGTACATAGCATGCAGTAATTCTACCAATGTTTTTGGGACTTCAGACCACTGCAGTACTGCCCAGATCAGCTTTCTTGGGACCTTGTCTTATGCTTTCTCCAAGTCTAGGAATGCCCAGTTGGACTCTCTCCTCATCTCTAGCTTCTTCTCAAGTATTTGTCTCAATGCAAACATCGGGTCAATTGTGTTGCATCCTGATCTGAATCCAAACTGCTAATCTCCAATCTTACATTCTACTACTCTGCGTATCCGTTTATCAATCACCCTCTCCAGAACTTTCATGAAATGTAATAGGATGTGATGCCTCTGTACTGCCCACAGTTGTGGATGTCCCCTTTGTTCTTGTACACTGTCACGAGTATGCTTATTCTCCAGTCATCTGGGATACTCCTTTCTCTCCACACTGCTATTAGTACCCTCAAGAGCCATTTCTCTGCATCTCAACCAGCATCTTTATCATATCTGCTATCACCTCATCTGAGCCTGCTGCTTTCCCTGACTTCATCTTCCTTAGTGCTGTTCTAACTTCTTCTAGGGTGGGCTCATCTTCTTCTCTCATCGTAGGCTGTTTCTGGGGCAGTACAGCTTCCGTGGGGTGTTCTTCATTCAGAAGCTGCTGGAAATACTCCTTTCATCTGCCTTTGATTTTCTCTGGGCTGGTGAGCAGGTTGTTGCTGGCATCCCTTATGAAGGGTGTCTGACTATCTTCTTTATGTTTCCGTCTTTGCCTTGCAACCTGATATAGTTTCTTTATGCCCCTTAGTGAGTCACTTTCCAAAGGTTGGTACAGTGCTTCCAATGCCCTATTCTTTGCTATTGCAACTTTTTTCTTAGCTTCTTTATTAGCCAAACAGTAGTTCTTCCTAGCCTGATCAGTCTTTTTTGTCTCCCACTTCTTCCTGCACTCCTTTTTTCTTTTGTTGACTTCCTGGACTTCTGCATTCCACCACAAGCTTTCCTCAACCAATTCTCAGTTCATGTTTGGTAGGTTGGCTGGTTTTACGTCCAGCTTTCGCTCAACAGAGCTATCCCAGGTAACCCAGGCTGGGCAAATAGACACCAGCCAGCCAGTAGCGTATTGACCCAGGGCTGCTGAGCTTTATGCGGGGCACACACTGGCCAATAAGGGCACATATACCCTTCCCACCATTAGCATGGGTCACTGGCATGGGTCAGATTAGGCCAGGTCCTCAACCCACTTATCACAGGTAACTACCCATGCCCATTTTTGGCATCATTAGTCAACATGACCGAATCACTAAGAGCCATATTTTATACCATTGAGTGGCTAGCACTGCCAAGGAGCGCAGTCTGTGATCCGTGTTCTCCTATCTTAAGGATACTGTGCACCACAGTAAATGCCCAAAGCAGTTGATCTGCACAACTCTTCCCCCTATAGGGCACCATGTAGAGTCTGTGCTGCTGCCCACAGCTCCATTCATTGATGAGTTTGAGATGGAAATGCTCAGCATGTTTTTCAGACATAGGAGAGACCCCATGGAGACACAGGGAGAAGATGCAAACTCCAAACATGCATTGGTCAGAGGTCAGAATCAAACCTTGTACCTTGTGCCACCTACCTATTTGAAATGTTGCAAATCATAAATATGCATACTTACAAGTCAAATGAATAACTCTTTCCAAAACATAATATATATCCAAACTATCTGGGGGGCTATGCCCCCCACACCCCCCCAATGTAAGGACTCTGCCCCCCACACCCCCCTTACTATATCTACTACCAGAGTCGCACTACAGCAGGAAAGAGGACATATACCTTTTGATGAAATGAGTTTCAGTCAAATGAGTTTTGAGTGAAGTGAGCTTTCAGTGAATTGTGCTCAGGGAATTGATTTTCAGTGAAATGAGACTTCAATGAAATGAGTTTCAGTGAAATGTGCTTTCAATCAAATGAAGTAGACCGCATATATATATATATATATATATATATATATATATATATATATATATATTTTATATATATATATATATATATGTATATAAAAACACACACACACATGCATATATATAGATATACACACACACACACACACACACACACACACACACACAGACATATGCATATATATATATACACACACACACACACACACACACACACACACACACACACACACATACATACATATATATATATATATATATATATATATATATATATATATATATATATACACACACACACACACACACACATGCACACATACGTATGTATATATATATATATATATATATATATATATATATATATAAATATATATATATATATATATATATATATATATATATATATATATATATATATATATATATATATATATATATATACACACACACACACACACACACACACACACACACACACACACACACACACACACACACACACACACATATGGTTTCACTTCATAATCTCAAAATGTAAAAATCTCGAATTTCAGCATTTTGAGACCATGAAGCCGAAATCATACAAAACTGAAACTTCACAAACCTAAAACCATAAACCCGAACACACAGCATACACCACACCACAAACAACAACACCCACACCACAAAATAAATAAACACAAAAAAACAAAACACCAAACAAGCAAATACCTACACTACACAAAAGCAGCCGGGCAAGCACCCCTTCACCCCCCACGTGGGGGGCTGCACCCCTTTCATCCCCCCTACTTATATATACTAACTCCGAGATCACACAAACAGTAACAGACAGAACACTCACACCCAGACGTTCCACAGTCCCTCACATATACACACACACAGACACACACACACACACACACACACACACACACACACACACACACACACACACACACACACACACACACACCAACACATCCAACAATTGCACACTCATACATTAGCCTACCTACCCTAACCCACACATAGAACTTTAAAACATCTAACACACACTCAAACTACCACCCAAAAGCCTTAAAAAACAGTCACTTACCTTACACTCCACGAAAATCCATACACCACATCAAAATACATCCAACGTAAACACCGCACATCACGTAATGTAAAGCCATAACCACGAATTCAAGATATTCGAATTTGCGATTATGCACTTTCCACATTTTGAAATTCAATTTTATAGTCTCGAAATGCTGAAATTCGAGATTTCAGCATTTTGAGATTATGAAGTGAAACTATATAGATATATATATATATATATATATATATATATATATATATATATATATATATATATTCTAACTGTGGAATGGAAAACAAAGCCAGTACACCTTATCAAATATACTGGCTTTTTTCCTGCGCATCATTGTGTTATGGGGGGATTGGGAAATTTACCATTTCCCCACTGTAGTATGATGTCAGAGTACATTGTTTTGCTTTGTTATCATTTGGCTCCTGGTCGACCAGTGGTGGTTAATCAGTTGCTCATCAATATAGTGAATTTTCGATCCATATGTACATGTATAAGTGAGTGTTACTTTACTGCAATGGGAACAATACTAGCAAGCAGTCATGAGAACCATATAATGCCCAGACACATATATCCTTAAACAGAGGCACTTAAAATGTTCATTCCTCCCTTTTCAAGCATTTAACAGTACATGCATCCTATATTGAATGGAGCTGTACATGTCAGTCCTGGTATACATTTGTCTACATATTCAGTCATCAAGACTAGCCTTAAAGGAAATCAAAGGAGTACTCTGATCTGTATTAGTAACTTATTTAATAGCCTGGGAATAGGCTGAGTTATAAAACTAGCTAAAAATGGACTGAACGCCATGCAGATATAGTCTGCAACAAATACAATGAGATAAACATAAAAAAATCTAGACTGAACACCAAAGGAAGCAATAAAACGGATTTATTCACAAGAAATCCACAAAGCTTTCAGGTGAAACCCTTTAGTGTTACATAACATGCAACTATAGTGCAACTCATTAAATACAAAATTAAAGATACAGCCAACCAATTATGTTTTTACAACAATAAAACAATAAATCACACTTAAGCTCTTAAGGTTAAGTAGATGAATATAAAGACTTTACAGACGTCATTCAAAAAGTTATTAAAAATAATCATAATAAAGTTAGCTAAAAAATTCTTTTGTATATGTGTTAATATAAAAATGTTTATTTGTATAAAATAATATACAGCATATAATGTGATAACAAGATCAGAAATTATAGGTTCATTTGTTTTTCTTTTGGAACAGATTTAATGCTGACATTGGCATTGAGACCAGAAGCATCATCAGCATTAAGTCTCAGAATACATTTATATTCTGCTTCCTCTAATCTATTATTTTTATCACCCTCTCTGACATTTGGTGAAAGTATTTGCACTGCTCTAAAATGAAACTTATGATTTAAACCTTTCTCAATGAATGTTTAGATAGTGCATTTGTTATAACATGTCTCCCTATGTCAGCTGCATGTTCTATAATTCTATCCTTAAACGTTGTACTACATTTTCCTATGTAAAATGCTGGGCAGACTAAACAGGTTGCTAGGTACGCAACATTCTCTGTGGTGCAGGTTGCAAAACAATAAATTTCAGATTTTCTTTGTGTAATAGAATGTATGTAAAGTGTCTCCCTTGTTATATACTTACAGTTTACACAACTGTAACAAGGAAGAGAGCCCTTCTTACGATTTTGTATGGGCTTATTGATGTTATTGATTTCCTTATGGCAAAGTCTCTGCTGTAAGTTTTTATTTTTAGTTCTTCTATATGCAAAATGTGGATTTTCTCCCACTGTACTATCCAATTCAGGATGTGCACTTAAAATAGTCCAGTGTCTACAAATAATGTTCAAAACAGTATCAGTTTCAATGTTAAAAGATGTAATATATCTGATAAAATTATTTCCTTTTCATCCTTGCTCGTTTGTTCTCAAATATCCATCGTGCACAAAATATGGTGTAGCTGATTCACCCCTCTTGCTGTCAATATATTTCCTTCACTTATCTAAAAGTGTATCATCATAGTTTCTATTTCTCTCCATATAAGCTCACTACTAGCACACAGACATTCCCTAATCACATCTATCCCATACTCGTTTGGTATCACTGTAATCAGAGAGGCAATATCAAGAGTACACTGAAGAGGAGAAAGAGAGAGTCCATCAGTTTATGGGGATAAACATTCTTTTAATGAAAAGTAACACTAAACAGTGTTCTACACTGGTGGACTCTGTCTTTCACCTCTACAGTGCCTTTGGTGGTTTTTGGTTGGTAATAAGCTTAGGCTCTGTACTTCACCACTGATTGTCTTTTAGTGGAGTAGCTGGTTCGTAATATCAAGAGTGACAAAATAATAAGAGTTTCATACACTGATACAATTTATCTAGGAAATCACCTGTATCCTTGATGTAACTCTGTACCTTGCTTAAATAAGGACTTAAAAGAAGTTACAAATAAAGGGAAACTGGTTCTGTCACCTAGCCTTTACCAGAGACAGTAGGTCTCATTGATGGATTATGAAGATCTTGATGTATTTTCTGGAGTCCGTAAAGGAAGGCGGTTACAGTATGGGAAACAGATAAATAATTACAGACATCTAGAGTGATATCATTAGATAACTGCAGCTCATATATGAAACTAACTCTATAAAAAAAAACAACTGTCAGTTCGTTACTTATCTTGTACTGTTCCAATGGCTGCATGTCTCTGGGCCATTGTAATTTCTTTGATCTCCTTCTCTTTTTCTTCTCCACCTGGACGACGCTCTCTGCCTTATTTCAGCCCTTTCCAGTAACTGAAGTTTCAAAACAGTCTGTAAATCCTGAAAGTCCTCCTTGATGACTGGTGGGTTGCAATAATTCTCCAATCATTTCTCTCTAATCTAAATCTGAAGCTCTCTGATTGGTTGAAATACCAACCCCTACTGGTAAGTAGGAAGTTCAGGATTCTGTTCAGTTGAAGATCTGTTAATGGACTCTGGTATATCAAATGTGTCCATTTCATACATTGAACCTTTCTGATGATTATTTGTAGTTGCATATTTTTACTTAGGCTAGGAAAAAATATAACCATGTTGAAAATCATTAATATCACAATTAAGTTTGTACTTTTTAGTTTGCTCCAAGCGCTGCTCGTAGGCATTTAGATGTTCTAGCATTGAATTATATGCCCCAAAATTCTCTTTAAAGCAGGGCATATTAGAGATAGTGCTATCTAAAGTAACTCTCTCCATGTGCAAGTCTCTTTCCACATCAGTGAAAAACTGATTAAACACATATACTTGAAGCTCAATTTTAAATTTAACTGTAGCTAGGTTTTGAGTCTACTGAGTCTTGTTGATTTGATTGATTAGATTTAGGTCACTAGTGCTTCTACTTTTAGAGCCACTGGCTTTGCAAAGAAATAAAAAATAAAATAGGACTGGGTTTTTCATGTCCCATTAAGCAAGACACAGGTCACGCTGAGTATAATGAAAGTTGTGGTAAATTAAAGGATAGTTGAAAGATTTAAGGCCGTTGATTTTCTTGGTAAGCTATTTTTGAGACCTTCCTAACTGAGAAGTATACTTCGATTTATACATGCCAATGGGGGCATTTTATGACTTTGTCTTTCTGAAGTGGAGTATCATGTATAGCATATTTTACTGAATGCTACTACACTGCATTTATTTGCAGTTAACTTGAGACGATTTTCAGTACACCAGGCATGTGTATATTACAACCCTTGCTGGAGCTGTTTAATAGCAGAAGGTGAGTGAATAACAGTGCCTAGCTTGCAGTTATCTACAAATGTGGACAGTCATACTTTTGGGATATCGAACTGGATGCCTGCAGGGGATATCCCAACAATGAACTCTGGTGCTCCACTAATTCCACACATGCCTGTTTATACAGGTGTGAAAATAGCTAAAGGCTGCCAGCCTAGCTAGATAGAAATTTGTAGATAATTCTGTCATTTGTAAATATTAATAAGCCACAGGCTTGTTCTCTTAAATGGAAGAAAATGTTGTTAAATGTGGAACTGCAAAAATGTAACAACAGTGCACTCTGCTGTAGGCAGGCTGATAAGTCAAGCATTGTGAAATTCTTTGATATAAAACTCGGAGCTGAAATGTCTAGAGGGAGGCATTCTGCCTATTGTTCTGAGGCTAGAGTTAGTGGCTAGAATTTACATGTATAATTTCTTTTATTGGTTTGGCTTCCTGACCAGCTGCAAGATCAAAAGGGCTATTAACTTTTGAGTTTCTGTTAGCCTGAGAGCCAGAAAGAAATTATACAATCTGAAATGAATCAGTGGTACAGTGTTATCAATTTAAGGACAGAAAGAATGAGGGCATTAGAGCATTTGTCTTGAGAACATCCAGCATCACCAGCACTGTCTAGCTTTATATGTAAGTTTATTTTAGAATTGTGTTTTCACCTAGATATAGCTAGGAAATAGAAAGAATAGAATAGTTGTTTTTTTGTATTGACGTCTGAACTTTTCTACTGTATTATTTTTAGTATTTCTCTGTGATCTCTGAACTCTTGACTAGCACTGTGTAGTAAGAAGTATTGTCTTGTGTTTTTATTATTTATTATTAAATATTTTTAAACCTTTCAACTGTGGCTGTTTTGTGTAGAGATAATTTAACCTCTAGAGTACATTGCACGGCTTTAGTGATACTGGCCAACCCACCCCAAATAAGCCTTGCTGTTCAGTCACACTATTGGATAATATTATTGCACAGTAATAATTGGACATCCTTTCATAAGGACCTTTTGGTAGCTGATAAATATTAGTGGGTGTTGGCAGTGATTTCTACTGCATAGTCTGGATAAAATGGGGCACAGATGGAGAATCTGTGCCAGCCTTCCCCAGGAGTGTCTTTGTGTTTGTATATAACTCATATCTCAAAGTATGTGTGTGTGTGTGTGTGTGTGTGTGTGTGTGTGTGTGTGTGTGTGTGTGTGTGTGTGTGTGTGTGTGTGTCATCTACTTGGGCAGGGACACGAAGCAGTGGCTGGACAGGGAGGGTGCTGGAGGTTTTAGCTTGCCCACTAGGCTGAGATCTGGACCCTATAGCTGTGCCAGTGGGGAGTCTAATTGGGGACCTAAAGAGAAAGAGAGAAACCAGTCTATTTTCTGTCATGATTTCTGTGTGCTCTTAAGAGAAATTGTACTTTACTGTGTGTGTATGTATTTATTATCCTTTCCCTATATGGACCCACCCTCACTAGTGTTAGTGGTGAGGATTCAGGATCCTTGATTGCTGGTCCAGTGCACAGGCATCACAACAGGCATATACAAGCACATAGACATATTGATCACAAACAGCATTTGGGGAAGATAAAGAATGATTTTCAGATTTACATATAATTTCCTACTTTTTACCACCTGCTCATTTCATGTGTATGTATTTTTTTACGCTGTACCTTAAATTACTTGGCTTAAAGATTTTCTCAATACACGTGGCACTGTGGACAGTACTAGAGGCATCAGTTTCATCTTGCTTCCCTAAGACAGGAGGAGTATATCATAGGTTTACTGGTTCATAAGTACGTGCAAGGCTAGTTACCCTTGAGGGCCATTTTAAGCCTAGACAGTTTCCCTTTTTTCCTCAGAAGACCCTATTCCATTTTGTTATAATTGGCTTGAGCCATCCTATCATTGGTTGATAATTATACATTACCCCTAATGAGAATAACCAAGATGATACCATGTATAATTGGAAGGGACCCATGCATGGAATAAAGGACTTAGGAGCTGCCTCTGTCCATTAGTCATATAGGGGGCAGTCCAGAGGTAAATTTTCTGTTTCTCATCCATGGATCTAAGTTGCACTTGAATATGGACAGGGATGATCTGCAGGAGAGGTCCCAGCACTGCCACAGTCCTAGACTGACCTCCCTGCTTTTTCAAGCCATAGGCCACCCTTGCTGAATTACCAGAGATGGTTTGTACCTGACACCTCTAGGCTTTTGGCTGCTGTGAAAGCCTCTTGCCTCGCCTATAGTGCCTTTTTTAGGCAAGGTCTCGAAAACAACATTACCAATGTGAAATTAGCGAATCAGAGCAAAATAAGGGTCATGCTGCTAAATGTTAGGAGCTTAAATCAAAAACTGCACTCCCTGAAAGCACTTCTATCACTAGATGTAGATGTCTGTGCAGTTACAGAAACCTGGTTCAAGGCCTCAGAGAGTACCCTGGCCTTGCAAAGCTACAATGCTTTCCACACCTTTAACCCCAAAAAATTAATGTGTGAAAAACAAAGGAGGTGGTGTTTCTATCTATATTAAAACTCCAGCTTTACTCCGTAGCATATCGCCTACTCCAAGGTGATCTCTGCTTAACATATAAAGCTATGTCAAACCCAGAGCTGCTGGACATGCTACACCTAAAAAAATCCCAATCCCTCCGAGCTAGGGACCTAAACCTTGTCACTACAATAAACAGGATATGCTGGAGGGATAGATTCCTGTCCCAGAGACTTCCTATACTCTGGAACAAGCTACCCATCTATGTCAAGCAAAGTTCTTCATTAGCACTCTTCAAGAAAAATCTTGATGAGTGGATGGGAAATAGGAAATATACCCCGGGGATCACTTATTTGTCTCTGCTGGACAGTGGCACAGGAAAATAACTTTCTTGGGTGGCGTAAGCTATGGAACCTTGCTGGCTAGGCTTACGTAGGCCCTTGGGCCGATAGCCTAGTTCCTACCTATGAACCTATGAACCTATAAATAAACCTCCCATCTAATTAGACTGGACAACTCCATGGAGTTACTCCAAGTCCAGGTTACGGTGGGTAAGACCCCCCCATTCAAGTCATAGCCAGTTATAGATCCTCCTCCATGGGTCACAACGCCCATGAAGCCTACTTGACCAAACTGGAGACATTCCAAATTTTAACGAACACTCTGTTTATGGGGGATTTCAATTATCATGCCAATAACTGGAAAACCTATGCTAGTCCCAACTGGCTAGCACAAAAGTTCCTTGAGTTTGTTAATTCAAATGTTCTGGAACAAATTGTTCATACCCCGACAAGAGGAACAAACATTCCAGATCTGGTCCTCAGTAACATGTCAAACAGTTGCACTGCTGCAACTGTCAGACACTCATTAGTTAAATGTGACCACAAAACCCTCACCTTCAAGCTGGCACCAGAACTCACAAAGGGTGCAATCAGACTAGAAAACTCCATCAAGGTAAGCTATACCCTCCTATATGAAGGTCTAAATGCATTCCAAGCCCCACCCCAAGCTGGAAATGGTAACTACACCAACGCTTACATTAAAGCCCTGTACAAACACTTGCATAAGTGTATAAACTTGGCTGTACCTGAAAGAATCAAAGCTAGAGCCCCAAGTAAAAACAAGCTACCATGATAGACATCCAACATCAACAAACTTTGCAATAAGTTGCTGTCCAAGAAATTAAAGGCAAGGCCCCAACAATGGAAAAGCACCCTCCTTAGCCTCGGCAGGCAAATAAGACAACTTGTCAAATCCTCTAAGGGCTCCTTTGAGAAAAACTTAGCAAGTACAGCCAAGGATAACCATAAGGCCTTTTACAGCTACTTACATAGCCTAAAAGGTGGGACTCAAGCATGTGCAGAACTAATGACCAATGGTATTACACACAATGACCCCACAGAAATAACAAACCTGCTAGTGGACAGTTTTGGTGAAAATTTCACTCCCTTATTCCTCCTACCTTATCACAAGCCTTTCACCAACTCCCTCCCTCCACCCTACATATCTGAAGAGCAGGTCCTCAAAGCATTGTCCAAGGCAACAAACACAGCCTCTATGAGACCTGACAACATCCCAGACTGTCTGCTAAACAGACTAAAACATGAACTAGCATCACCATTAAGTACCCTTTTCAATCATAGCATAACCACATGCTTTATTCCTGTGGAATGAAGAACAGCAAGGGAATTACAGACCCATAAGCCTGACCAGCCTCATCTGCAAGGCCATGGAACGTAGCATTATGAACCTCATAAATAAAGACATAGGCAAACTCCAAACCATGTATCCTACCCAATTCAGCTTCATCAAGGGCAGACCCTGCCTGTTAAATCTGATGGACTACTTTGAAAATGTGACTAGGGACAGTAAGGGTAAATCTATGAACACGGCATACCTTGACTTGGCAAAGGGTTTTGACACAATCCCACATTCAGGCATTACCAAAAAGCTTAGCAAACTGAATGTAAATTCCTTTGTTGTAAGATGGGTTGCCAAATGGCTCACAAATCAAACACACACTATCAAAGTGGGTGACTCCAGATAAACCAGCAGACCTGTTACCAGTGGGGTGCCACAGGGATCAGTGCTGGGCTCCATACTGTTTGCTAAATACTTCTTAAAAGTTCACATCAAAACTAAAGTGTTGTGGCTGACCAAGTTTGCAGACAACTGCAAATTAGGTGCAATCATTGAATCCCCAAATTATGTCAGTATACTCCAGAAGGGTCTCACACAGACCAATGACTGGTGTATTAGTCATGGTCTCAGACTGAATGCAGAAAAATGCATCATCATTCCCTTCAGCACAAATAATGTCCATTCTCATGATCAAATCAACAATACCCTAAGTACCCACAAAGTGGTAAGGGACCTGGGATCACAAGTTGACTGCAACCTTAACTTCGACCACCATGTGTGTACTGTAGAAAGGAAGGCTTTCTACATAGTACACTTGATTAGTAAAGTCATCACTTTGAGAGCAAAAGAGGTTATAACCCCTCTATACTTTGCACTAATCCAGCCCATAATCGAGTATAATATCCCATTCAGCATGTACTTTACAAAGCACTTGTAGCAACTGAAGAGATCTCAAAGGTTTCTGACAAAGAGGATCAAGGGGCTCTAGCATGTGCCTTACACAGACCGATTAAAGTCCTTGTCACTATACTCCATGTGGTATAGACTTCTCAGGGGAGACTTATGCCTAGCCTACAGAGCAATCTAAGACTCAAACCTAATGAATTTGTTGCATATCAGTGAATGAAATGGCACAAGGGCTACCTATTCCAGGGACCTAAATATGGCCTGCAACTTAAATAGGACATGCTGGAAGGACAGATTTATCACCCAGTGACTGCTGCATCTTTGGAGCAGGCTACCAATTCATCTGAAACAGAGCACCTCTATGACCTGGATGAGTAGATGGGGCACCGTACATTCTTACTGGGGATACTGTCCACAACCCTCCTGGACATGGGCAGTCATCACTAAATGCAATCTTGGGTACTGGGTAGCATTTTCATGGTATAACATTTAGATGAAATTGCTAGGCTTAAAATGACCTGTGGGTCAATAGAACATTTCTCTTATGATCTCCTATGATCTCTGTTTTATGTGGATGTGGACTCTGCTTCATAGCATGGTATCCTCTGCAAGATAAACCTGTCCCTTCAAACAGTTCGATTGATGTTACAGATGAGGTTTAGATTCCTAGATCAAGTATTTCTGATGCTGTTTGACTTGCTGATGTGCTGTAAATCATTCAGAAATGGGTCAGAGGATGCCGCCTATGCCAGACACAGGTCATGTCTTACCGCTCTGTAGGACACTAAGTATAGCTACAGGGCTTTAAGTCTGTCCATGTAGGACATGTTGTTTAGGCCTTGTATCCTTTTAGTAAGGTATCTCTAAGAGTGTTCCAGTTGTTGCCTGTGTCTGGACAGATATATGCAAAAAAGGGGCAATGTTATCCCTAGATTTTGACTCAGTCTCTTTGCTTATAAGCTGTGCCATATAGAAGGACATTATTACAAAAATGGTCAAAACTTAGGTCACTGCCCAGATCAGATTCCAAATCCTGAAAAACTGTCATCTCTTATTGACCTTAATAATATCATTAGGCCTTAGAATGTGTTACAGCCTAAATCCCATGCAAAGAGTATGCAACATAAGGCAGACATGAACCTCAAAATGTTATACCAGTGTCAGTATTCTGACACCCATCTGAGGTGAGTGCCACTTGTGAATTGTAGGCATCTTCTGGTATCCTGAACTGGTGTCATGCCAAATAAATGGAAATCCCATCATCAACGTGCAATAATAATTTCTAGTTAGGCATGCAACCCCAACATTTGGTGAATATATCCCCTATCTGCTCCTTAGCCATAAATGAATTCTCAAGCTGCATTATATTCCTAAACGTAACTGCACTCCGTAATCTGCTACCCAGCTGGGGTTGCCATTTATTCAGATGTCCAGTGTGGAGACATAAAATTTTGCAAGACAGAAAATATTAAGAAAATACATGTATGTATAAAAAAAACATTTTCTCATAATTTTTATCATATTTTTTATACATACATGTATTTTCTGAATATTTTAGGTACTTTACTTTTTTTCATAATACATTATATATTATATATTATCTAGTTAGTAAAAGTTTTAATGTATACAGGCTTACTTCTGACTTCACAAATATCATTTTTAGTTACGAGCATTTGTGAGTCTTATTAGGTGAATAGAAACATATCACTATATTCATTCATGAATACTTGCTTAAACGTGATTGATAGACGTTTGTCACATGATTTTAAACGCACTATTTTTAAATTATCTGCTTGAATTGTTTCACTTGTGTTCTGAAGAAGTTCTAACATTTATTGAAGGACAAATTTGCACAATACTATATCCTTGGCTTGTCATTCTTTAGTTTTTTGTTTCATTTTTCGGTTTTCTTTGCTCTTTGTGGTTGTTATTTTGCAAGACAGATCCGGCCCAGAACCTGTGCAAAAAAACTGGGCTTCACTTTTGTCCCAAAATAAAAACTCATTCTTGCTGAATTTGAATTGAGTATACTGTACCATATAACATTTAGGTGGAAAAGATGAAAACACTGGTGTTTTGTAACCGATAGAGGAAACAGGATATATTTTTATACCATAAATGGGAACATTTGCCATTTTTCCTTGATTTTGTACAGGACACAACTGCCCAAATATGGGCTGTCATTTGTAAAGAGAAATAGACAGTAAACCTATAAGCATCTCTAACCCTAAAGTCATTAATGTGTACAGATATTTCACACCAAACTGGAAAAATGATCACAGTGCAATAACCTTGAATTAAGATTATAATAGATTAGTTGTATGATTTGCCTACCTCTTGACTGAGTTAAGGAAGTAAAGATGTTTATGGATATTTATGAGTTAAACTGTTAAATTATCTGAAACTCAAGCAAATTAAACTTGTCATGCTAAATTCCTAAAAATATTTACGACTCAATGCAGGCATTGATAAATGGCAGAGTGCAATTGCTCTAATTTGTATGATTCATAGCTGCAAATCCTGTAACAGTGAGACTGAATGTGTAAAAATTGGCTGCATACATACCAAACCCAATGTCACTTTTTGAGACAGTGATCTCATGTTAGTATATGTAACAGGAATGTTGGAGGTGCATTCCCCAATATTGAGTGGTACAGCGTGATGTGCCCCCAGTAAATAAACAAGTTTAGAGGAAAACAGTGAAAGCTGACATCTGCTCTTCTCCAGTATCTAAATATATGAAATTAAGCAATCTGGATAGCAATCAGGGCTTTATACTGTATGCCAAAGATCTGGAACTTGTTTCATGATGTGTAACTGATCATGTGAAACGGAAGACTTTCATAGTTCTGCTTTGATATTACACCAGCTGCTCACTCCATGGTGTGCTTTTGGCTTCCAGTATCTAGTCTGAACCTATCACTACCACATGCACAAACCTATGCTAGAGAATAAAGACAATTTTTTGAGTCAGTGTAAAATAGTTATGGTACTTGGATATTGTTGTTAATGATTTTTGTTTCCATCAGTGATGCCTGTAATGATAACTGTTTGCTGTTAGAGGTTTTCTAAAGAATTTTAACTACAGTCTTTTATAGGTAAAAGAGAACTTCAAATAATAATAAAACAGAGCTGTCTGGAACCACAAGCAGTCAACATAAAAAATACACCGATCTTTAATTAGAATCGCAAGTGTAATGCTTTTACATAAAATTCTTCATCAGGCAAAAGACTTTATCTGATACATTCCTTGCTTATACACAATAAAATCACATGACCTAAAATTCAATTAACACTTCAATTAAAACTTAAACAGCCATCTGCTTAACTTGGTTATGTAATTCTTTCAGCACAGGTTTAATACTAAACATTTCATTCAAACCAGGATATCATTGTAACCTACATCTAATTATCCATTTAGATTCTTCTTTTTCAGTTTGGTTTGTAATATATCTTCCCCTAATATATTCATAAATGACTTGTAATATCATACATTTAAAAAAAGGTTCATTATCTGTATTTTTTTTGTGTTTAAATAACACATTTGTCTCTATGCACCTTTAATTTCTGATACATGATCTGATCTCCTATTTGTTCTGTAAATTTCCAATAAGTGTTCCTATATAAAAAGCCTCACATTTTTGGCACTTTGCCATATAAATGACATTTTTAAAATCTCAAGTACCATATGCTCAGTGTAAAATCTTTCTTACTCACTGGATGTGTAATAGCTTTTTTATATATATATATATATATGGGTCTGCTGCAAATGGTGGAATTCCCACAATCCTGAACTTCATATAGCCGACCCCATATGATCAAGTTTGTAAAAGCATGTGCACATGCCTGGGTGCGTGGCCATGCATGTTATGATTGATTGTTTAATGTCCATTGCCTGAACTATGTACTTTTATGCATATTTGTGTGTGTGTGTGTGTGTGTGTGTGTGTGTGTGTGTGTGTGTGTGTGTGTGTGTGTGTGTGTGTGTGTGCATGTATGTTTGTGTCCAAGTGTCTAAGTGTCAATGTAAATCTTTATGCCTCTGTATCTGGGAAGATGTTATGTATGCTTCATGCTGTCTTGCAGGCACCTGAACTATTTATTTGCACAGGATGGTAGGACACTCAGCTGAGTAGTTGTGACAATTGCTCATCTTACTTATTCATAGTCATAGAAATACTATGATGGTGATGAATTTTGTGCTCAACAATTAATTGCATTAATTCAGTAAAGTAAAACTCAGCTATTCTGAAAAGATGACCTGCACTTCAGTGTGCACTGTCTATAAATTACAGGGCCTGAGTAAGTAATCTTTTTAATTTGTACCATGGATGAAGCACATCGTTTTTTTTATACAAGTAATCTTACCCCATAACTAGAAAAATAATAAATTATATATATATATATATATATATATATATATATATATATATATATATATATATATATATATATGTACACACACACACACACACACACACACACACACACACACACACACACACACACTGCAGATATTGGTCATAGTTTTTAATGACTATGTTATAACAAGTGCTGAGCTGTCCATCCAGCAACATTATTCCTTACCTGACACTTCAGAGGCTTGTGCCTTGTATATTCAAAGTGTGCCTAGTTATTCACTTATATCTAGAGATATGGCCTTGTCATATCTGAAAAAATAAAAATTCCATGTTGCAGATTCTTGATCTTGTGTTCAGATGATGTCAGATACATCAAAGTTTTCCTGGTGTTTAATTGGAAACCTATATTTGAGGCAATATGTTATCTGTGATGCTGTGGATTAGTTTATTGGAATTGTTTTACACTCCATCTGCCTTTATACATCTTAAATTATTCATGCATGTCATTAGTCAGATATGGCACATTTATAATCTAGTTATCATTTATAGCTGTAGTAGACAGGTTAAAAATGAAAAGAAACACTCACAGCTTTAAATGGACTGATCAAGTAACATTTACTTTATATTATAGCTTGATATTACAATTAGTCATGTTATTAATGGTTTAAATCAACAGATATAAACAAAAAATCAAGTTATGACATAAATGAATACACAGTGTGTATATCTGCCTACAAAAGGCTTTCAAGGTTTGCATTTGTGAATGCACTCACTAAATCAGTTATATTACATCTGACAATAAAAATTAATATAAAAACACTCAAATTCATGAAAATATAAATGAACCAAGGTATGTCAAGGTGAACTTCCAGTGAACAGAGAACACGTCATGACAATGACACCATATGTAAACTATATGCAGGATGTATGGACCCAGACAGGAAACTCTACAATAATAAAATTATTACACATAGCCATGTTATTTTTAATTAGTATATAAAAGAATTTAGAGCTGCTTCCACTGAAATATTCACACTTTGTTGTCAATGGCTGTAGGCATTTGTAATGTTTACAATGTTAGTGAATGTTTATTCTTTATCCTTCTGAGCCATACGCTATGACAATATAAGATAAGTTTGAAAGCAAACATTTCATATCCGTGCTGTTGTCAATGAAAACAAACACACACACACACACACGCACACACATGCACACACACACACACACACACACACACACACACACACACACACACACACACACACACACACACACACACACGTACGTGCATGCGCTTGCACAGACATGCATGTCAATCAGTAAAGATAAAAAGAAATATGAATGGAATATACTACACTATTGCTAGCAAGCTCTCGGGACTTGATGAACCTTAAAGATCATGCGTTCTTGCTAAGACATGCATCAGAAGAACACAAACACATGTTTCTTATTGGGTTTGTATTGTTAAAATTCTATTTGCAACTTTCTGTGAAGTCCTCTGAAGGCATTGCTGCAGCCCCTGGCAATTTAATAAAGTATACTTCAGGATTCTGTTCGACTGTTTGTTTTATTAAAACAAAAATGTTACCTGGCTTACCTGGCATCACCTCTTCATAAACAGATGCAGAAAGATGCAGCATATACATGACTATTTCGAGACAGATAAGTAATACTGCCTCATCTGAATGAAAAAAAATCAGCTATTCTAGTTGTATGATCACTAGGTAGTGAAACCCTACAATTGTTTGCTTCATATGAGAAATACCTTACAGGTTGTTAAAATTGTTGGTTTGTTTACTCTCTTTTGGCCTGATTACCTGATCAGTAAGTCTTTGCCTTCAGTGTTAAGCTGGATCTGTTAGATGTCCATTTGTATGTGATGAATTAGTACTTAGTGGGACGGAAAGGGTAGAGGACTGATGTTCATGGTTTCAAGGGGATAGTCATCCCTTGCAAAAATCCTTGCTTTACTTAAAATTTGTTTGCACATTCACAGTAGTATAAGTAGTGGAAATGAACTGCATGTGCCGTATCTTGCTACTTTGCATTTAATTTGGTTATTCTGTGGTGAAATATTTCAGTATTTTAATTTTAATGCTCTGGTTTTGCAGGTTTGAAGTTTATACAGTCATTACGCAGCCTGTGTAACATATATGGCAAGTACATACCTTAATGTGAGGAAAAGAACAGAACTATCTTTTAAAGCTTTGAAAATACATAAATACATAAAAGATCCTGTGGCTCAGAGGCCTTAACAGTTCATAAACAGTGCTTTCACCTGCTGTGCATAAATGTCTGCACTGTACATCTTAAGGCAAACAAAGCAGAATTAAAGGACTTTCTATCATCTGCAGAGTGTTATAATTGTGTTTTTATGGCTGGAATTCGGCCCAACTATGTAACTCTAACTCTGCCTTACAACTGTTAAGGGAACCTATCTTTACTACAAATCATGTCTGTAAGGTAATCAGCATACTGCATAAGGAAGACTGCCAGCATAAAGTCTTATTTCAGTCTCTGCTTGCCATCCTGCAATGAAATAATACAAACAGTAACAGTGATGAAGGAACTTCAGACATTTTTTATTAAAAGATACTTGCACTGAAGATGCTTTTTTTTTTTTTTTAACAAATATCATTTGTTGTTTTAGCTTCAGTTACAACAGTATAAGGTAAAAAAGTAATAGGTTAGTAAGTCTCTGCAGTGAAATTTGCAGATTATTGAAATAAAAACAATGTATACAATTATAAGACATTTATATTTCATTTCACAGGCACTGGATGACTAGATAGTAGATAATCTCTTCTTCATGTCTGAAATCCGTAGAGTCTGTTAGGATCTACTAGACGTACCTCTCAACTGTCCAGATTTTCATAGAATGTCCAGATGTTTGCATCTCTTTTTTTTTTTGGTTAGTTCCTCATAAAATGTGTTTGGTTTTTTTTGGGGGGGGAGAAATCAGTGGTAATTGAAGTCACTAAATAATGGGATATGTTTGAGTTTCAGACTTCATAACCCTCAGTAAAATGCATGCTAACACAAATCCTGTTATTCTATCAGCTTTCTAAGTTTCAAAGAGCAGTATTTAAAATATGTCCCTGTTTGTGGGCATTTGCCCCCCCCCCCCTTATTTTTGGCTTTGTCCAGATATCTTTTAAGAGGTTGAGAGGTATTTAACCTTTATCCAACCCCTTATTATAATTTTGAACACTCGTAAGCACGAGCACCATCTTTGTGAAAAAATAGAGAAGAACATTGAGTGCTGATCATTACTTTTCCCATTTAAGGATATATTTTTTCAAGGGGCAAGCCCCCTGAACCCTTGACCTATTATAAATTAACTACAAGATTGCTATGCCTTGGGAAAAAGAATGCTCTGAGAAATCGCAATCTTGAGTTTAGTATATATAAGTGTGCATTTTCACTCATAGATTCTCACTGTTCTGGGACTTGCATTAATGATTCTTGGAATATCAAATGGTTACCTTGTTGTACACATGGTTTCTTAATATACTGGGTCATTTTTCTCCATGAACAGCAGAGTTCAGCAATCAGGTTAGCCAATAGTTCCAAACAAGGCTGGCAAAGGTGTTTTCTTGCCCATACCTTGTGGAAACACAATATTCTGTACTGTTGATCTTGGTGTGCAGGTACCTAGAGAAAGTTGTCAACATCCGTTTATATACTTGTTTCTCCATTTCTTTTTGACATCCAGGTAGGTGCATGGGACACAAGTGAGGATGTCTAGGTATGGCCTGAACCACATGACTACCTTCTCAATCTCATTTAAAAATGGGAATTCTTACCTGGTCTTGCTTTATTAAACCACCTCCATATCGCTTTTTAATTCCCTATATCCTGTTTAAATCAAGGATGCCAAGAACATGCAAAACTGTGAACTTCAGTGTAAAATTAACAAGTTTACAAGAAAAGTGCTATCCATACAGTGATGTCTGAATCACATTTTAATACAGGATTGTGTAATGACAGTACAGACATAATAAAGTCAACACCTACGGTACGAATTCCAAAAGTTTGGTCTTGATATGTAAACAACTACGAGGTTACATCTGCATTTACTTATGCTCTAGATAATTATCGCTGTTGAAATGACACCCCGTCCCATGTGCAAAAATGGGAAAAAAAGGGGATGAGGATGGATGGATGGATTTTATCTAAAATTTGTAAAATGTAATTTATGAGACCTCAACATATGAACGAATGCATATTTTTTATCCCTCCTCAAACCTTTTAAAATAAGGATCTGTACACCGATATGTTATGCATCAGATGCATACCAGTAACTGAGAAATGCTGAAGCGTGTGCCACAAACTCTTAACTTCCAAAGATGTGTACCTGATTTTTTTTTGTGAAAATGTCCTCCAAACTTTAATACATTGGCCTTGTGCCCCCTCTCCACAACACACACACACACACACACACACACACACACACACACACACACACACACACACACACACACACACACACACACAAAGACACCTTTGAAATTCATGTTTAGTACTTGTTTTCCAGGCTGTCTCTCTCCTATTTTCTGTATCGGCATTTGTGCTCATTTGGTGCCATCTCCTAATAGTTCTCAAATAAATATTCCATACTTATTATCCATGTGTCAACCAATTTCTTCCTTCTGAATTCATATTCACTGTTCATTGTCCAGCCCCCCCCCCACATACATACTTTGTATTTATGCTTATTACTCATTGTCCAGTGTTATAGTTATTCCACACCTCATGAAATCAGTTTCAGTGTTAATTGTAGAAGATCACCCTCACCCTCTCTTGAATTCATGTTCAATGCTCCTTTTTATGGAGATGACAGTAGTTAGTGTCTGTGTCACACAACTCCATGGACTAGAGTGTATTCCATGGCTTCAGTTATTCACTTCTATGGATTTCATGATCTAATCTGATCTTGATGTATTCAAATGGACTTATTCTAGGAACATTGTTTTTTTTCTCCCCTCCAAACACCTTCTGTGCATATAACTTTTGCCATTGTCTTTTCCCCTGCCTGTGCCTGTATCATGGTGGGAAAGAGTTAGAGGTTATTATCTAGATAAACTGTGGTGGAAAAGTTAAGCTTGATATTGCTGTAGTGTACAGAGTCCCTCTTACTGTTGTGCTGGCAAACACTTCAGTGTTTAAAAGTATAAATTATAAAATCTGCTCTGTTGGCATACAGGGATAAAGTCCTGAGTATCGCCCAGTTGACTTAGATTTGATTAGTGGCTGAGGTGACTGATGGAGTGTCAAGGAGGGATGGATGTGTCCAACCCAGGTATGTGGGGGGGGTGGTATTCATCAATGATGCTCACTTAAGAAGGTGTGGTCCAAAGAGAGGAGTTACCCTCAGATATAATCAATGAAAGTAGGAGATAGGGAAGGGAGTAGGTAGGCTTATAAAAAACACCGAGATGGATGCAAAAGATGTGTGAGCCCCCAGGACATGTTTAGGATCCATGACTGGATCCAGCAATACCTGAGAAAGTCTGGGGGGTAAGAAATAAACTGGTAGACATGGAGTGGATGTAGAGCTGATTTAATAATGTCCTAAGGGGGACCACAAAAAAAAAAAAGTCTGCAGAACTGATGACCTTTTTCTTGGATAAATGGTAAATGGGTTTGGAATTTAATATTATTTAAATATTAATGCAATACATGTTTAGTGTAGGAAAGAAGTCATCCACAGTTAGCTAGCTATAACATGTCAGACAAAACAGATCAAGTCAACCATGAAGCCACAATGTTCCACTTTTGGGATTGCAATAGGAAGTAAATATACTGCATTGCTGCATATAAAATGTATGAACACTGTTTTTATACTATGTTATCTGGATGTTCTCAATGTGTATTGAAATTAAACATGTATGTTGTTTGAAGTGATCCATTCATATTAATTTCTGCTACTATCACAGATGCAAGTTGTTGTTGTGTCTTTCAGCTTTTCCCGGTTAGGGGTCACCACAGCGGAACTCCGGTCCGCTAATGATTGGCAGTAGATTTTTACATGCCAAGTTGCTGGCCCTGATGCATAACCTTCAACAAAGGTACGCCCATTCACGCATGTCTCCACACAGAAGACGCTTTAGCTGAAAATCGAACAGGACAACGTCTTACTGTGAGGCGACAACGCTACCGCAGCACCACCACCACAGTCTGCAATACTTAATTTGGACATGGCTTTACTTTAGTGTATACACTTGTTTTTGGTTTATATTTAATTTTTCTGGAGATCATTTTCAATATCTCATGTCTCTGATTTTGATTTAAACTTAAACTATTGTTTCTTATTTTGTTATCGATTTTTCCCCCCTTTTGGAATGGATTCATAGCTGTGTCCATCCAATATTTAATAATACAAGAAAGGAAACTTTCTTTGCTCTTTGAATGGTAGACGTCATGTAGGCCATGTGTATAACAAAACAATACCACTCAAATAATTATTTCAAAATGTGTTGCCTACTGTAAATTATGATTCATTTATTGTGCTTTCTTTACCTCCTGTCATACCGTGACACTTAATTAGCAAAGTAAGCAAACATCTGGGATTGACAAATGTGTGCTTTTATATGCAGTTTCCTCTTGCTTATTATTTTTCTAAACTCTTTCAAATTGTTCTTATTGGTTCCTTTTATATATCTACGTATTGGTTCATATTTCTACCCCATTCCCTTTTCCTTTACCTGTCAAGGTAAGTGACTATCAGTCCTGATGTGATCATTACATAATTATCTTTGACTTTCTCATATTTTCTGTTTACAGTGTCCTGTGTCCTCTGTTTCATTTTTATTATCATAAAAAAATATTTTCTACTTCCATGTTTCTTTCTCTGTGTACCCCATTAAACTCCTCAGTTCAAACATTGAAACTTTTCATAAGCTTCTAATCCTAGCCCCCCCCCCCCCCCAACCAGATGCCTTGACTAGCCAGGCATATTACTGCTGTGACCATCCTGTTTTGGTACCCTCACTGGCTATGACCATCAAGCCACATTCAGTTTGACAGGCCCATTAATCTCCTTTTAATTCTGGTAATGGAGAAATAGGAGTCATGGCCACCGTCTTTTGGAGAGGGAAAATTTTGTTGTTATCCAACAGTTCTCTCTGACTGCTATTTGTAAAACATGATGCAATGTCCTCTGTCATGAACTCTTTGTATATATTCATCTCTACATGTCCTTCATGCTCATCTACATAAAAAGCATTCATCAGCAGGCTAATCCCTCTATGTCCAACACTGCAGATATGTGATTCTGTGTTTTCACCCAGAGGGCACCCTGGATGTATGACCAGACCAACTCCTTCAACATACTGTAGATGTGTTGGCATCATTCTTTCACTTTCATTTTTCCTAGGCTAGTTCCTCCTGCTCCTTGGCTGCTATAGAGCTGAGCACAATTCACGCCCTGTGGCTATACCACACAGTTGGCTTCCTACCTTCTTTTCGCAGCACTCTATTTTTCCTAAAATCCAAATTAAACATTATTTTATTTGACTTACACATAACAAACATTCCTTAAATTAAAAGGCTTACTTTGAAAATGATAAAATAAAGCAATATTTCTTAACGACAAGCTTTCAAAATATCATATTTTATTTGAAAAAGATTTACTTAACAGCACTACATATAAAGGAAATTAACAACTTAAAAGGAAACAAAGTACTATGACTGCATTATTATAAGTCCAGAAGTACAGAAGTATAGCTGTTTTGTAAATGGAAAAAAAAATCCAAACAAAACAAACAGATAAAAAAAGAGCTGTAAGTAGAATTATCTCATTCATGGATACATATATATATTACTAGGTCAGCAGTATAGGCCCCTCCTCACTTGTGTACTCACAATCCACCATGGTCCAGGGGTTAGGCCTTAGCATGGCACAGCTTTTTCTAGACCTGGGCAATGCCTTCAACACCATTCCCCATGCTGACATCATAGAAAAGCTGAATACTTGACTAATATGTGATAAGATGATTAGAAAACTGGCTGAAAGATATTACCCACAAAGAACAAGTTTTAGGTCCCTATTCAGAAAGTGACTAGTACACAGTGCTTTGTACTAGGAACTTCCTTTTTCAGTACTTTCAGTATTTGCGTCTACAATATCTAAGCAGAGAGTCAATACCTATAACTATCAAAGTTTGCAGATAACTGCAAACTGGGGGCTCTTGTTAAGTCATTGTATTGCATCCAATCTTTCCAAAATTAACTTTCTAGTAAACTGTTGGTAAAGTGTCGGTGCACTAAAAATGTGTTCAAAGTAAATGCAAAAAAGTGTAATACTATCACTTTTTGTAGACACCCTTTCCTCTCATTGTACTGTCTAGACAATGCAGCTCCATACCTTTCAACCTCTTGGCACAAGAAATATGGACAAAGCCAAAAATAATGGGGGTCAAAGACCCAAAAAATAGGGACAGATTTTAAATATTGCTCTTATAACCTTCGAAAGTAGCTAGGATAATAGGGCTTGTGGTAGCATGCATTTTCTGAAGGATAAAAAGTGTGAAACTCAAATGCATCTCATTAATTAATTACTTAAATCCTTAGCGATTTGCCAGAATACCACTAATTTTATAAGGAACAGACCAAATGTATGAGGCAAAAATCTGGACATTCTGAAAAAATCTGTACAGCTGAGAAGTATGTGCAGCTCTACAAAACAAAGTATAGTTAGGGACAGCTCCCTCTCATATGAGCTTCATAGGTTCATAGATTAGTACTAGACTAACTGCTTTTGTGAGCCATTTTAAGCCTAGCCAGTTACTCCATGTGAGCTTCAAACTCTGCACCTGTGTCTCTATAGTAATTACTTTTACCATTATGCTATCCTCTCAGCATGTAGCAGTGATTGTCAGGAAATCCTTTTATTTAGGCCTGTCAATTGCCAAAATAATATCTTCAAAGTCTAAAATGCTAATCACTCTCTTGTACTCAGCACTGACCTTTCAAACTAGAATTGAAAATTATGCTATTGTGAATCATTTCTTTCATACACATACATATTCAACCAAGCAATGTTTGTATCAGTGCTGGAACTGGCAAAAATACATTAAACATATAGAAACACAAGTACTGTTTGCTTAATTATATAGCTTCCTGTTGATAGCATCAGATAAAAGGTCTTATAATGGTGCAGTAGTACACTGTATAGATACTTTTTGTCTGATAATGTACACTTTTGGTGCCTCTTCAAAACCGCTTGTGCATTATCAAATTTATTTGCACCTTTTGAACCCTCAGCATGTTCATCTCTACTGAAATTCTAATAATCCTTGCATATTTATGTTGTTTGTTAGAAAGCAGAGTTTATACTATGTACACAAAATTCTGATTGATGCAAAACACCTAGCCCACATAAAACAACTCCTCCAATCCTTAAGTAAACTACTTTTAAAGAAAATGCTGAATGAACTGAAATGCAGACCACGTATTGCAATCTCTTCAGTGAAAAGAAAAGTAACTTCACACGCACCACAATAAAATGCACATAGCCCTCTTGGGTGAAAAACATACACTTCCTAATCAACC
Source organism: Protopterus annectens (assembly GCF_019279795.1). NCBI lineage: Eukaryota > Metazoa > Chordata > Ceratodontiformes > Protopteridae > Protopterus > Protopterus annectens. Next base: position 1,538,178,677 of record NC_056731.1, on the reverse strand, counting down.
TTCTAAAAATGAAATTAACTTGTATTGCAACAGAAAAGTTAAAGATAAAAGAGTAAAACAAAGAAACACTAACCACAACTATCCAATAAAAATGACAACAGTGGAATAACAAACTCAATTCTAACTGTCAGAATAAATAAAACCTAAGCTACACATGGAAAAACCTGCTGTTTGGCATTGACCAGTTGATTGATGTATATATCATCAATACAAGATCTTGGGTGTCTTGTGATGAAAGATGTGGAGAACAGCAAGAAGGCGAGTATTTCCTTAGTATCACTTACCTTTATTTCTCCATGTTTATGGGATTAAAGAGTTGTTATATACAGTAAACTCTCAGTTAAATGGAACTCAAGCAATTAGAACTCTCAAACAACCAAAAAAAAAAAATTGAAGAAATACAGAACAGTATGAACAATTCAGTTTTTCATGTGTTGCACTTTGTTTTCCCCCCACAGAAACATACCTTACGTTTTTAGAGGTTTAGAAGTTTAAAAGGGAAGATACAAATACATTCCTTCTCTCCCCAACCTGAGAACAAGTCAAACAAAACAAGTCAAATTGCTAAAATGTCAATACACGCTCCATACACTTTCAGTCAGTTTGCATCAGATTGCACATTCTCTCTCCAATCTCTCTCACACACAGTCTCTTCAGCTTTCATACTTGCATTCTCTTACTTTCTCTCTCCGATCTCTCGCACACACTTTCTTTAGCTTTCATATATCTCTTTGATCTCTGACGCACAGTTGTTTCATACATGCATTCTCTCTCTCTCTATTCAATTCATTCATTTCCAATACACTCAGTGTGCCACTGAAATCATTCCACGTGCCACACTTTCTAGCAGAAAGATAAGTTTAAAAGATTATTCCAGCCAGGCTTTTAATTACTATATTGCAATATTAAAATCAAATTGATACAGCATTTATGGTATGGTATATTATAGGGTACAGTATTTGTCAGGACTGTTTTCAATAGTAACTCTCAAGCAACCAGAAACTGCACTTCTTCGGCATCTACACTCCCCATGGGTGCCGATTAACTGTGAGTTTATTGTATATAGTTTTCGTATCTGGGGCTTGCCCCTAGATGGGTTGATCTGAGAATCTTGACCCCCTACAAAAAAATTATTTTTGTGTTGTGTGACTTTTTTTAATGCCTTGAGTAGTGACCACCGAAGGTTTTAAATGTTTGGGGTTGAGTAATCATGTCTCAAATAAATGAGACATTATTATTCATAGTAAACCCAAAATAAAATTAACACATCCTAACATAAGACTCAGTATGTTACTAAAACTCATTTAAAATTAATTGACACTACAGAAAAAAATAAAAAAATAAAGTATTCCTGCTGTAGAGTAGAAAACAACCCACTGGAAATTCCATTCAAAAAAAATCTTTGTGAATTATCCAAAGATACTGTCTGGACATAACAGAAAAAACAACTAATATAACCTACTGAAGTCAGTAAGAAATACTATTTTAAACCTTAAACACAGAAAATACAAATATATTGTATAAATGGGAGGGGGTTGTTTTATGTAATATCTGTAATATTCTAATATCCTTTGTTCATGTATTACACTAATTTCTTATCACATAATTTGCATCCTCAGCCTGCAGTACCTGATATTTCATATATGACATCAGAACCACTTAATGTATAAAGTGGTCAAGAGCCTCAAGAGGAAGATGTTATAGTTATGGAATGTAGTGATGGTGCCTCAGTACTGGTTTCGAAACTAAATATCTTTTGGGAAGGGATATTTAACCAAGAAATGAAAATTATTTTAGGGAATAAACCTAAAATATCATTTAGTAAATGTCCGTCTGCCTGGGATGACATGCTTGACAAGCCACACTGCTTCGCAAGGGAAGGCTTGCACCTGTCACCCCTGGGCTTCTGGATATTGGCAAAGGCTCTTGCCACCCCCATAGTGCCTTTTTTAGGCAAGGCTCAAATGATAAACCTACCGCCCTAGAAAACAAAAATGGAGAAAAACTAAGGGTAATACTGCTCAATGCCAGAAGTCTAAACCTCAAGATGCACGCCCTCGAAGCCCTCCTCAGTATGGAGAACATCGATGTCTGTGCTGTGACTGAAACCTGGTTCAAGGCTCCTGAGAGCACCCCAACACTATCAGGTTATACCTCATATCATGCGTTCCGGCCCCAAAATCCGGACCGAACCACAAAAGGAGGGGGAATATCCATATTCATAAAGGATACCCACACCTCCAGGTTAGTGGCAACGCACGAAGCATCGGAGACCATCCAGGTGCAATTAACCATAGGTAAAACTGCCCTACAGTTTGTAGCATGCTATAGACCACCTTCTCAAACTCAGGAAACCCACACAGCCTTCCTGAAGACACTGGAGAGTATGAATGTCTCTCCAAACACCATCATATTGGGTGACTTCAACTACCCAAACATAGACTGGGAACATTACTCAAGCCCCAGCACCCTAGCCCAAAGGTTCCTGGAGTTCATAAACTCAAATGCTATGGAACAACTAGTCACCATTCCCACAAGAGGAGAAAATATACTAGACCTGATCATCACAAACATGGGGACAAAATGCTCCACACCGGAAGTATATCCCTCATTGGTGAGATCAGACCATAAATTAATCTCACTGGAGATCCACATCCCGCCCCCACCCCCAGCAAAAAAGACCACAGTGAAGAACTTCTCAAAAGCAAACTTCACACTTCTTAAGATTGGAGTGGTATCCTTCAAGGCCCCCGAGCCAGTGGAAACCACAACCCACGCTGCTGAAACCCTTACAAATGCCTTCTACGAGCACCTCCAGGAATGTATGGATCAAGCAATCCCTAATAAAATCAAGACCCTTTCCACCAAAGGCAGGCGCCCGGTCTGGTGGACCCCAGCCATAAACAAACTCTACAACAAGAGGAGAAACTACTACATGACAGAGCAAAATCCCTAAAAGGGAAGGCATCTCTGATCAATACTAGCAAAAACTACGATCACTCATAAAATCATCCAAGGCCAACTTTGAGAGAAAAATCGCTAATGACACAAAAGACAATCATAAGGCCTTCTTTAGCTATGTTAGAAACCTGGGTGGAAACTCCCAGATATGCTCAGAATTAGTCCAAAATGATACAAAAATCACTGAACCCACAGACATTGCCAACATACTGGCAGACAGGTTCAGTGCAAATTTCTCCCCCCCCCCCCCAAAAGGAGAAATATCTATCCCACCAGAGTCTAGCCTCCCAAACATCTCAGATGCCCAGGTGAGAGCTGCTCTCTCTAAAACAAAAAACACAGCATCAATGGGACCGGACGGTGTCCCCGGCTGTGTGCTACACGAACTCAATGAGGAACTAAACCCACACATAAGGCTGCTGTTTAATCTTAGCCTTACTACAGGATACGTACCCAAAGAATGGCGTACGGCAACTGTGGTCCCACTCCACAAAGGCGGTACTTCTACGGACCCTGGAAATTACCGCCCCATAAGCTTGACGAGCCTTGTCTGCAAAGCTATGGAGAGGATCATAATGGAACTCATAAATAAAGACATTGGGGACCTACAGACACTGGATCCTACCCAATTTGGCTTTGTCAAGGGCAGATCCTGCCTCTTGAACTTGGTCGACTTTTTCGAAACAGTCACTAAGGCCATTGATGAGGGTAAGGCAGTTCACACAGCCTACCTTGACCTAGCAAAAGCGTTCGACACAATACCCCACTCGGGCATCATAGAAAAGCTCACCAGCTTAAATGTAAACCCATATGTCACAAGATGGGTTGCAAACTGGCTCAAGGACAGAACACACAGGGTTAGATTTGCTGGTGCCATATCAGACTCTAAGCCGGTCACGAGTGGTGTCCCACAGGGCTCAGTCCTGGGCCCCCTCTTGTTCGGCATTTATTTTTCTGAAGTGCAGGCAAACATAGGGGGATTGTGGCTGACAAAATTTGCAGATGACTGCAAACTGGGCACCATAATTGACACTCCATCAGACACAGACATCCTCCAGAGAGGTCTCATAGAAATGGATAACTGGTGCCAGAGCCATGGCCTTAAGCTAAATGCCAAAAAATGTATAGTCATACCCTTTGGGAAAAACAAGGTAACCCCTAATTACGTGATAGGTGGTAATCCATTAAACACGGAAGAAGTTATCAGGGACCTGGGGACCCAAGTTGGCAGTAACCTCTCTTTTGACACTCACATTGCCAAAGTGGTTAGGAAGACCTTCTACATTGCCCACCTGATCATGAAGGGATTCACATCCAGATCAGGAGAGGTCATTGTACCCCTGTACTCTTCACTTATCAGACCAATGATTGAGTACAACGCCCCATTCGGAATGTACCTTACCCGACACCTGCAGCAGTTGGAAAGACCCCAAAAGTTCCTCACCAAAAGGATAAAGGGGCTCAAACATATGTCATACGATGCCCGACTGAAGAAACTCCAGCTCTATTCAGTCACATACCGTCTGCTCAGAGGTGATCTGTGCCTGACATACAAGGCCATGTCCAACCCGGAATTAATGGACATTCTCCACCTGAAAAAATCCAAATCCACCAGAGCCACGAGAGCAAGAGACTTAAACCTCAACACGGATATAAATAGGACATGCTGGAGGGACAGATTCATCACCCAGAGACTCCCTACACTATGGAACAGAATCCCAGTCCATGTGAGGCAGAGCCCCTCACGGACTCTGTTCAAGAGAAATCTTGACGAGTGGATGGGAGATCGTAGGTTTACCCTGGGAATCATCTCTGTGTCACTGCTGGACAGAGGCACAGCAAACTAATGGGTATAGTATTCTCATCCTAAGGGGTGGTGAAAGCCACACACACTCTGGCTAGGCTTATAAATGCCCTAGGGCAGATAGCCTAGTATGAACCTATGAACCTATGAAAAATATAAATAATGTACTAGAAATGAAGCCTGTGAGGAAATGTAATAGTTATAGGTCAAAGATGAGTAAATGTGGGGCATGTAGGTGGTGTAAGTATATAGACAATAGACCATACGTAGCCATTCTGAGTTTTATAGGAATCTGCAGTGTCCTAGAAGATGTAATTGTGAATCTAATATGGTTGTATATGTGGCAACCTGCAAAGGGTGCTCAGGATTCTATGTAGGAAAGACTACAAGGAAACTGAAAGAGAGAATTTCTAAGCATGTTGCTGTGTCTTTCGGCTTTTCCCAGTTAGGGGTCGCCACAGCAGATCTCCGGTTCGCTAATGATTGGCAGTAGATTTTTACATGCCGAGTTGCCGGCCCTGACGCACAACCTTCAATGAAGGTATGCCCATTCACGCATGTCTCCACACAGAAGGCGCTCTAGCTAAGAATCGAACAGGACAACATCTTACTGTGAGGTGACAATGCTACTGCAGCACCACCACCGCAGTATAGAATTTCTAAGCATGTAAGAGATATTAATAATAAAAAAACAAGTAGGGCCTTATACCTACACAGTACAGTATGTACGAATTTTAAAAAATTCATATTTTTGTCATTGAGAAAGTTAATAGTAGTGAAAGACGTGGGGACCCTAAAATGTTGGTTGAGTTGAAGGAAACCAAATGGCAGATTAGGTTAAATGCCAAGCAGGAATGCGGTTTAAAATGATTGCATCTCAATCTTACCACTTTTGAAGTACAAGGCAAAGCAGGTGTAATAATTATAAGAACAATAAACAATAAAAAAGGTTGATCTTGCACTTATTGTTTTTAGTGAAATATAGCTTTTCATAGTCTTTTAAAATAAAAAAATTAAAGCATTTTATACAATATTTTGTATTTTCCGTATAATGTATTTTATTCAGTACATTCACTAATGGTTAAATACTAATGGTTTTGTGTATGATATGTATATATAGTTATTTATGCATTTATAAGTACTTTTAATGAAATGTAAGAGGAGGCAATCCTTCCAAATGTTAGATAATTGAATAATGTAATTAAGGTAAATGGGAACGGATTTATGTATAAATACTGCTGAACTGTGTTTGAAAAGTTGATTCTGATGATGTCTTGTGAGACAGGTGAAAGCGCTCAGTCAACAAACTTTTTGTGTGTTTTATTAAATAAAGAGAATTCTGCCTCGAACGAACGGAACGTTTTTATGTTTTTTTCCATTATTAAAAAAATTTTCTTAAATGTGACCCTTGCTATCACAAGTGTGTTTTTCTATCATTTTTAGATTTTTGGAGATTAATCAGAGTACTGTACGTGTGTGTGAGGGATAAAGCTGCAAGTGAGTTTTCATGTTCAGATAGTAAATATATCTAAAGTTTTCATTTGCTTTGCTATATATGGCTGAGAAGCACTGTATTTTTATAAAATAAAAACAAAAAACAAAAGCAAATTATGTGCTTTTTTTATTTGCAAAGGAAGCAATATCTAAAACTTCTGAAATAATAAAATAATATTTATTTGGCTGAAAGATGTTTGCTGAAAACTTTCCCACTTGCAAAGACACTAATAGCATTTTAGTTTGCTTGTAAGACAAAGCCCATGGTAAATGAATATGGATATGATCATAATTTACATTACAATAGGAAATCTTTAAAGCTGCTTCCTGTATATACCACTTTTCAGCAACCTGATTGGCAACTGTCAGGTACTGCTGTTTTATCTTCTGGCTTGGTATTTGAATATCTATGCTGACCATAGCTGTCTACCTCTTAGCACAAGAAATCTGGGCAAAGCCTAAAATAATGGGGGGATAAAGGTCCAAAAATACAGACAGATTTTAAATATTGCTCATTTACACATAGAGAGTTTTTAGAATAACAGGATTTGTACAGAAAACATAGCCAAATGGATACTACTATAATCCATGAAAAACAAGTACCAAATAAACAACAAAGGTAGTTGCCACCTCCAGAATAGAAAGCCAATGACCAGTCATGAACTGATAATCTTAAAAGTGACTTTATAAACCAATTGATTATTATTTATTAAAATGGTTTATAAAGTCATTTCTAAGGCAATCAGTCTGTGACTGGTCATTGGCATTCCATTCTGTAGTTGGTGGCTGCCTTTGCTGGTTATTTGGTGCTTGTTTTTCACAGAACAAGATTTGTGTTAGCATGCATTTTCTGAAGAATGTGAAGTCTGAAAATCAAATAAATGTCATTACTTAGTGATGTCAGTCCTCAGAGATTTTCCAGAAAACCATACATTTTATGAGAACTAGATAAAAACAGTGAGGCAAAAATCTGGACATTCTACAAAAATCTGGACAGTTGAGAGCTATGATGCTGACTTTTAATCATACGGTAGTGTATAGACCCTTTTACATTTGAATATGAAGTTGTAATTCAGATTTGCCACATTTAATTTATATTTACTTGCATTTAACTGAAATTGTGCTCTCTGAATCAGTTTGGTGCCTATACCAATCACTTGCCATGCTGCACAATATTCAAGATATCTATAAGATTGTCTGCCATTCACAGCTTCTTGAAAGCCAAGCATCTCAGAATATAAGAATTTATTTCCCTTAGAACTACTGTCTGAGACATTTTTTATTTTACATTCATGTCATACCATTTTAACCATTTTTCCAGTCAGGGTCAGGATTGTATTAGCAGTGTGTACAAATCTATCTTTCATGTGACCTTTAATCCCAATGCTTCAGAAATATCTTTAAACAAAACATTATAATCTGCACCTGTGTCTAGTTAAAACTTAATTTTCAACATTTCCTACTGTATATGTTAGTCTTTTCACTTATCTAAAGCTTGTTTAGAATTCATAGCATCAATTTTCATTTTAATAGCATACAATTCATTTCTACATTTCTGTTCATCATTGAAATTGTTTAGAACTCAGCTGTCTTTCCTTTTACATATCTTTGAAAAATACTTCCTTCTACCACAAATTCTGCAAATTTGACTAAAAGCAGGAACAAGCGTCCTCTTATGGTTATTATGGGGGAGGGAGTTTTTGAAAGGTCAGTAGTAATAAAAGAAAAACATGAAAAACTGCATAAGAGAAGTGGAGATTATTGTGGCAAGATGGCATCTGAAAGATATCAAAGTAAAGGGGCTTTGAGGAATATCCATTTGAGCTTTTCAAAATATTAGGGATAGAAGTGGCTGAATTTTAACTGGTATGTCTAATGTGATATTAGAAGACTGTACTTTGCCAAACAAGTGTTGAGAGGCAACAGTTTCAGTACTGCCTAAGAGGAAGGGGGGCTAGAAGGAACTAGGACATTTTAAGCCTAATTTTATTATGTAACTGATGCTAAATTGTATGAAAGGGAGCTAATAATGAGATAGAAAATGTTGCTGTAGATAATAATAGCTTGAGGTGAAACTGCTTGAGCATCGATATTATGCAGAAAAAAAGACACATGGCATAATGCTGAATGTTGTTTCCCACAGGAAATCATTGCTGATGTGGTTTCCAAGTATGTGCCAACAATGATTTGCTTATTTTGGGAACTTTCTCCCATTCATGAGTTGGTATAACCATGGAGTTGGTATATATAATATTTGGGTGTGTGGTGGGCTTGTCCCTTGCAAAAATCACTAAAAAGGATTTTTTTCACCCTTTCAGTAGTTTTTGTTTTTCACCATTTTAAATGTTGACTTTCAGGATGTTGATATTTCATAGCAGAAGCAATAATAAGCTCAGAGCAGGTACGTTTTGTTAAGGAAAGGTCATTTTGTGACCACTTGAGGTTGATAGTATATTTTATGGAATGGAAGGTGCAGTTTGATATTATCATGATGGACAAAAAATGTTTTATTATTGTAAGCTGCACGGTTATGCTGCAGATGGTTGGGCAGGTGATGGAGACATTAGACAGTGTCATGGTGTCTATGCATTGGAGGCTTTCCTATCAGTGTGGCTCTTTATTATTGGAGACTTGACAGATGATGTGAAGGTAAGTAAGGTAACTAGGTGAAGTGCCCCTTATCTCCAGAAGTATTTTTTGTTATAGTGTGAGTAGCACAAAGACTGAGAAGACCGCAGTGAGAGAGGGTATTGGTAAAATGCAGTATAAATTGGCACCCTGTTGAAATGTCAGCACTTGAAATGTGGAGTGCTGACCAGCTGAAAAAAAGAACGAAAACACAGGAGAAAAGTAAATCTGAAAAATTGCTCCTCTCCATTAAACTTATTTTTGCAGGAGGACAAGACCCTCCTCTTCACCCTCCCATGTGAGGGGAAAGCCCCCCCACACCTCCTGAACTTATATCTACCATCTCTGAGATCATCATACCTTGGAGAAAGGTAAATATTCTGAGAAATGGCATCTCAAACTTAGCATAATTAGGTCCATTATTTCAGCCTTTCAGTCTTCGTATTTCAGGACTTGCTCTAGTGGGTCCTAACATTCAAATGGTTGCAGTGTAAATCTTCTATCAGATGATTGTATGATCTTGTTAGAATGAAGAGATGAGATACTCCCTGACATCTTAAGACTTTTAAGCTATTTAGTGAGGAGTCTAGTTTTAACTTTTACTGAAAAAATTAAATGTTATCAGAGCAGAGAGGGGAATGGGAGAGAGCGAGATAGCACTGCCAGAACTGAAGAGAAGATACAAATACACATGGCTGGTATTTTATTCACAATAAAAGAAATGAAGGAGAAAAAGGTCTGGAAGAAAAGGTAGGTAGTCTGATGGAATAGATGGATAGGTGGAGTTAATTCACTAGCAGAAGGACGAGGTGGACAGCGTGGGTAGTGGAACAACGTTTGAAAGTGTTGTGCAAAGTCTTTTTGACTTAGTATTTTTCTTAGGGAGACTACCTGATGTTATAATTACTAAAGTGAGTTTGGGATAAGCAAACTGGTATTCCACTGAAGTACTCTGCCAGTAGGAAGCAAGTTAAATCTAGGAAACAGGTTGTCCAGTAATACTAATTGACAAGTATAAATGCTGCAATGGATGCAGCCTTATTCTTTTTTACCACAGAGGATATTATTCAATAACAATGGAGAATTTCTTAAATTCATCCTGCTTACTCAAAATCATTTTTCTTACTTAACTTTTAAAAATATTTCCTTTGACAGTTTGAAAATGGAATGATGCATTATGTCTTTTGATGATAGGTACTAAAGCACTGTTCCTCGCATTAACAGGTTATTATCCAATAAAAGAATATCTGACTCTATTTGACATTAATATATCATGTATTGTTAGAAAAAGAGCTATTATATCACTGATGTATTATTCAAAAGTTAGTTAAGGATAAGACATTTATAACCACACAACTGTTTCATCAGCATGGGTAGTTTCTTTATTACATGTAGATCATTTTTATGAACTATATTGTTTTCATTTATTTTGGATGTATAACAGTATGTACTGAAGATCCTTTTATTAGTTTTCTTGCAAAGTGTTGACTATATAACTGTGCATCCCACACTTTTGTTTATAGTTAGAGGACTTGCAAAATTTAATCTCCACAATGAAATTGTGTTGAAGCTCCCACCTACATTTTAAGAAATCCTTTGCAGAGGACTGTAACAGCATAAATATGAAAAAGACATAAGTCCAGACTCATAAAGGTTCCCACAAAGTGTACACTTTCTGAATTCAAGAACAGCCATACCACAATGCTTGTGTTGTCAAATAGAGTGTTGTCTATTCCCTCAGAAAGGTTATCAAAGTATACACACAGTGTACACTGTGGTAACATTTATGAATCGGCATATAGACTAATAGTCTGCTTTGTCTCTGTTGCATTAGTGAGGATGTAATTCCTCAGGCAACAAAAAAATATTTTTTCTAATGTGCCCCAAAATTCACTCATCATACATCTGGCTGTATAATATGTGATCACACTATCCTGAGCTAAGGAAATGGTGACTAAAACTGGTTATGTATATAAACTGAGCAGCCAAATACTTCCCATGGGCTAGTGTTCCATCTCACGTAAGTCAAAATATTTCATAGACAGAATATCAGCACTAAACAGCAGACAATGATCATTCCTCTGCCACATGTCAGATGCAGTTGTAGTCCTCTGACCCTTACATTCAGCTTAATCTGAATTACAAATTTATCCTTGCAGTGTAACTATCCTCCATGTACCATAATCCAGTTTCATTACATAACACACCCATCCTGAGACAATTATATAGTTTACACTTGCCCTCACTCCATCTCACTGATACAGTTAGCACAATGGGACATTGGAAAGCATCAAGTGTGTCAGTGGTGCACAAAGTATTTTTTACGGAAATCTGTTTTTTGTTTGCCAAGGCAGTAATGACAGCATTGTCAGCATTGTGCCAGCCTATAGTCAACTTTGCATTCACTTTGGGAAGTGGGTCCTGTTGATTTCAGTACATCCCAGTGTAGTGTAGCATATGCTATAGAGGCCATAATCAAGGCAGTTTTTAATCAATACTTCATTTACTGGAGAAGAGGAGAGACGACTGATTATCAGATAAAAAAGATGGATCCTTAGCAGAAGCCTGGCACAGAGTCATGATTATTTTAGCAGGAAAGATAAGTCACACAAGCAGTAATGCCTGACAGTGTGTGTGTTAATGTGTAATTAATGCCAGGCCAGGGGTGTTATGAGGTCTGAAGCTGCAGAGAGCAGCAGAAGTAAAGAGGTCGACAGACCTCTGCACCTTTCAGCTGAACAAATCTTTGGGGAACAAAGGTTCTAAAATAGAAACTTAATTATTGCTCTTATAAAATTACAAAACTGCAAAAGTAAAGGATTTAAGTTAGCATGAATTTTCTAAAGGAAAAAAAGTCTGAAGCTCAAATGTATGTCATTATTTAGTAATTTCAATTTCAAATGGCAAGTAAAACAACAATTTCACAGTGAGCCCATTCTCTAAGCACAATAATGCCCTGCAGGGTATGTGTTAATGTGTAATTACCACCCTTCCAGGGGTGTAGAAACCCTTCACCTGCGGCATCGGGAATCATAACACCTCTGAGTGGGTGTTAATTACACATTAACACACCCTATATGGCATTATTGCTTGCATAAATACCACAGTGCCCCAGAAAAATCTTGATACTTGGTCATTTTAAAAATGATATACGTGTCCTTCTAAAGATTACATCTCAGTGTTACGTTGTTTCTATAATATGTTTATAAGAAAATGAAGAAGTTAAACGATTATTTTGTTAAGTGTTTCTAACCCAAGGAATAATGTATGTTGCAGTATGTGCTTGTAAATTAAGCTGCAGCATTTAAGCACTGCTTAATGTGACCAAGCACACACTGTAGGTCATGACGTTGCTGCAGCACTATCACCCTCCCCTACTAGGAGTCAATGCAACAGTGAAATGGAACACATCTGCACCCTTTGAGATGGATGGATGATATGGCATCATTTGGTCATTGCCACCTTCCCACTACTGCTCTTCCAGCACTTCAACCATTTATCAATCTTGGGCCATCTGATTCATAGAAGGACATTATCCCATTAAGTCATTGAACCAGGAATATTTTCGTTTGTTCCTTTTACGAGTAAGTTAACCCACCCTTATTTCTTCTCATTGATATTTTGGACCTAAATCTCTCAGTTTACATCTCATACAACCTCAGGAAACTGGAATACTTGCCTTTCTAGAATAATAATATCTTGCCATTTACTAGAGGTTGCCCAGTCCAGGAGTGAGGAACACAGACCTCAGTGTGAGGTAACAGGCAAGCATGTCACAGAGAGGACTACCTTTTGCGGTATACATTTTAACTCATTTACATATTTATGTCTATTATACTTATTCAATTACTTGTTTCCTGAGTTTAGAAAATAGAATCACTAGCCACCTCTGCAAGCAAGTGCTATCACCACCTCCATTACTTTGTCCTTCCTTCATGGCCTCCATCACATACTTCCTTCCTTTCAGCATTGAGATATCAACACTTATATAAATACTTGTAGTTGTAACAGCCTTAAAATGTTGCTATACATTCAGAAAGGCTGAAACATTTAATGATTTTGATCTGTCCACTTTCTTTGTCCTTTCACATTCAGTACTTTGAGAAATGGGATACTCGGCTTGGGCTTCTGTCATGGACTCCACTGGAATGTAAGTACTTATTTATTATTGAAAGTACACAGTGGAAAAACTATTTTCTGCTTGACTGGGGATGGCTTTGTTGCACAAGCAAGAATCATTGGTAGAAGTCACCATAGCATAGTTTGAGCATTTTGTGAATAATTACCAAGAATAAATCACCTTGACTGGATGCTGAACACCACATTCATGTGTGCAGCATCTTATACTTATCACCAGAATCTTCACCAGCCATGTGTGAGCTGATGCAGTTTCACTGGACATTGTTATGTCATCTTAAAAACAAGTAAAACTTAAAATACTTCGGCATCTTCTGTTTTTTTAGCACAGTCTGAGTAGTCTCACCTGTATTGTGCATCACCTTTCATCACTTAAGCTCTGCATATAACCAGTCAAGAACCCTGCGACCATGCATGAGTGAAACAAGTAACCAAAAAGGTGCACACAGTGTATGGAGATCAGGTACTTTCTCGTAGTTCTGATGAAGTCTGATGTATTTCTTGTGGATGAAAAATTAATAAACTGTTGTGAAGCTGTTTGATTGATTAAAATGTATTTTATATTGTACACTGGGTGTCAGTTGCTACTTTAATAAGAGTTGTTACCCGATCTACATACACTGTGTGCACCTTTTTGGTTACTTGTTGCTGTTGTGTACTGACATGGTTTTCTTGTTTAAAAGGGACAGACATTAGGGTTGAAATAAAGCCCTCACCTTATATCCAAATGTGAGAGGGAAGAAGGGGAAACAGAGAGCAAAGCAAGTGAAAGTCCTGCAGTGTAAGCTGGAGGAAGTTACTGATATGGTAGACATCCTTTGGTTTAAGACAGATAGGTGTGGTCTTGGAATTGACCTTAGCCCCACCATAATGCCAAACCATTCCTTTTAACAACAAATATACAGGTTGTGTACCAAGAGAATGGAGAGCAACTACAGTCATTCCTCTGCATAAGGAGGACCTTCCACAGACCTAGGTAATTACAGACCCATAAGTCTGTCTACCCTCATTTGCAAAGCCATGGAAAGACTTATTATGGAATTAATCGATCAGGACATAGGGAACCTCCAAACGCAGGATCCATCTCAGTTTGGATTTGTCAATGGCAGGTCATGTCTTTTTGTAAAGGTCACCAAAGAAATGGATGAGGGCAAAATGGTGCACATCACATACCTCAACCTTGCCAAAGAATTTAACACATTTCTACACTCGGGAATATTAGAAAAACTAAATAAACTGGGAAAAACTCTTGTCACCCACTGGGTTGACAACTGGCTCACAGATAGGATGCAAATAATCCAAATTGGAGGATTACCTCCACAAAGACACCAGTCACCAGTGGAGTCCATGAGGGTTCTGTGCTGGGTACTCTCCTGTCTGTTATATACTTTTCTGTAATAAAAGCCAATACCAAAGGGCCCTGGCTAAGTTTGCAGATGACAGAAAGCTAGGAGCAGTTACTGAATCCTTAAATGAGTTATCCATCCTGCAGAAAGGTTTGTCTCAAATAAGTAACAGTTGTCAAAATCATGGTCTGAAACTAAATGCCAACAATGCATTATTGTATATTCCTAGAGAGGTCAGGTACCCCAGGGAACTACTACATTGACAATATACCCCTAAAAGTTGACCCGGTCATTTGGGATTAGGGAACTTATGTAGACAGTGACCTAACTTTTGACCAACGCATCTCTTTTTTATAAGAAAGTCCTATATTGCACTCCTTATAAACAAAGGGATTGCGGCTAGATCTAGGGATGTCATTGTCCCTTTTACTCAGTCGTCATTAGACCAGATATTGAATATAATGCCCTCATTGACATCATACCTCTCAACTGGCCAGATTTTTGCAGAATGTCCAGATTTTTCTTCATATTTTTGGTCTGTTTGTCATAAAATTTGTGGTTTGTTGAAAAATCACTGGGATGATCTAAGGACTGAAGTCACTAAATAATGACATACATTTGACTTTCAGACTTCAAATCCTTCAGAAAAATTATGTTAGCAGAAACCCTGTAACTCTAGCAACTTACAAGTTTATAAGAGCTACATTTAAAATCTGTCACTATTTTTGGGCCTTTGTCCATCCCATGTTGTGAGGCTTTGTCCAGATTTCTTGCACTTAGAAGCTGACAAGTATGACTGTCATGTATCTGTCCAGACACATGCAACAACTGGAGATACCATACTAAAAGGATAAGAGGACTACACAACATGTCCTACATGGACCAATTCAAAGTCTTATCACTATACTTGGTGTTTTACAGATTACTAAGACGAGATCTGTTTGTGGCGTACAAGGCATTTTCCCACTCATTACTGATGGATTTCTGCATATCACCAAGTCAGATGGCACCAGAAATACTCAGTCTGGGGATCTAAACTTCTTCTGCAACACTGACAGATGGGTTTGGAGGGACAGATATATTTAGCAGAGGACACCACTGTTGGGACCCAGCTACCAATCCACATAAAACAAAGTCTATCCCTGACCATTTTCAAGTGCAACTTAGATCTAGCAGCTCCTAAATACTTTATCACATGCATGATTCCCCTCATATTATCTATGGCATGATCACTGTTATTATTAATAGGGGTAAAATATAATTATTGATCATGGGATGGGTAAAGTCAATCTCCATCTAAACTGGATAGATTATTTTGAGCACCAACAGCGATATTGACAAATCTTAAAATGGCCCAAAAGGGCAACTAGTCTACTACTTATCTATGAGCCTATAAACAATTCCACCTATCTCTCCACCATAAGGCCAGTGTATTCCCTATGACAATATTCTCTATCAACAATGTATACTATACCCCTACCAAAAATCTGATCCATTTCCTATAAGACTATGTATGCTTCACTCTTCACTATAAGGCCGTTCCATTTTCTGAAAGATAATGAATAATACCATTCACTCTCCAGGTACTGTTGTTGTAAGGATGACTTATTTGTTTGCTGGTAGTGTCATAACTTGTATAAATCTTAAATCATGAAATCAAAAAGCCCAGTGCAGATAAATTGCATAAATCTTAGCTTTCACAACAAATAATGCATGCTGTATATGTCTATATTAACATTCATAGCTTATGGAGCTGAAGAAGCAACTCAGACAAGGTTGAATTTCCTAACTGTGTACATTAGGTATGCAGGGTAAGGAGACAGATGGAAATTACATTATAATCTCACTAAAAGTCTGCTTCCTTTTGGATATGCTAGATTCCCAGTTTAACAGGCAATCAAGGAGTACTGTACAAGAGCTGGTTAATATGGGCTCAGAGTATTGGTTTAAGGGAAAGGTGAAAAGAGTGTAGACAGAAGGAGTGAGAAATCATAACTGATTGTGGATATAGTTTTATTATGTGAGTTTAGTCACAGCTAGTGGAAAAGCAATGCTTGGATGGTCTTAAAATATCTTGGAATGTTATAGCAGAAGGTAGGTATTTGACAGAAAGAAACAGATGCATGCAGACTGTATTATAAAAATTTGCATACAAATTATAAGGGAAATATTTGGAAGAAAAGGTCAGTAGAGGTGGAAAGAGGATCAATTTAATATTACAGATACTGAGACATGTCTGGGAAAGAAGAACACAGAAATTGGAGAAGCCCTATTTAAGGCAACATTTGGTGGTGTTACAGTATGTAGAGAGTGTGAATTACCTGGTTGTTTTTTTAAAGGATACTTTACTGAGTCTTTTTTTTTTTTACTGAATCATTTTATGTTTGTGCATGCAAGCTGTTAAAAGTCTACCAATGTAGGTGAGTGACAGCATCACATATCACTTTCTCCAAAAACACCATGTGTCTACTCATAAATAAGCCCTTAAGTATGCTTAACACAACCTTGGTGAGCCAAACGGCAAATAACAGGCTTTGTAATACCTTGAATATTATCTCGGAAAACCTTACAATGTCTTTTAGCACCGCCTTTTCCAAGGCCCTTTCCTCCTTTACCATGCTCAGACATGATTCCTCAAACTGAGTACTAACACAACTGTTAAGGCCTGTGTTTACTATTTTATTGGCACAGGGAAGAGTGGCTATAAAGGAAATTAATATAGTAGTTTGTAGACTTGGGAAAAAAGTGAGATAAGGGTCCAAATGTCACCCTGAACGTGGGCTAACAGTTACTAGAAATAGGCAAGTTTAATCTAAAAATTCATGGAGTTTAAAACAGTACTTCTGTGCTTAAAACTGGTAAAAAGGAATCCTATTTAATACAGCAGCAAGAGTATGCTTGCAGTATGGCATCCTCTATAACTTTCTTTAAATACAAATATATTTTTGTAAAGCTCTTAACATCCTACTCATCACAGACTTCCATAATGTTACACTAAGAGTGTTGAAGTTCTCCTTTAAATTAGGTTCAGCAACATCAGAGTTTGCATATATGGGATTTAGAAGGTATATGTGGTAAATGGGAGTCCACTTCCATTGCAATTACCTGTTTTAGTCAGCAAGATTTGGTAATATACAAATGTGTACAAATATACATACACTCAGGCACAGATATACACACACACACACCTATATATATATATATATATATATATATATATATATATATATATATATATATATATATATATATATATATATATATATATATATATATAGGTGTGTGTGTGTGTGTGTGTGTACTACAGCAGTACATTTAATGACACTGCTCTATTGATTATGAAAATGTAAGTCAATCTCTTACTGCTACATTTACTTTTAGCAGACTCATAAGTGACTGAAAATTTTTCTAGTAAGGTGTTTCCAAACTGGTTATTACTAACTTGGGGAACGGTTGTTCAACACCAATAGTCAATTCTTCCCTGTTAGATCACACCACAAACTAATTAGCATGGAAATCCACATCTCACCTACACCACCAGCAAAGGTAACCACCATGAAAAACTTCTCCAAAGCTAATTTTGGGCTCCTAGAAACAGAGGTGGCTAACTTCATGGCACCCATGCAAATGGAAAATAGGTGCACAACCACTGAATCATACACCAATGTACTGTGCAAACATGTACATAAATGCATGGAACTAGCCATACGCAACAGAACCAAGATGTTCTCCTCCAATAAAAGGAAGCCAATCTGGTGGTCTCCTGCCATTAACAAACTCTACAACATAAGGAAAGTTGAGATCCCTCATCAAAACCTGTAAAGCTATTTATGAAGGCTGAACTGCAGCAGGCACTAAAAACAGCCACAAAGCCTTCTACAGTTATATCAAAAATCTCCACGGCAATACCCAGATTTTCTCTGAGTTACTGTACAATGGTACCTCCTATACTGAGTTAGCAGATATTGCCAACATATTTGCCAACAGATTCAGTGCCAACTTTGCCCCCCCCCTCAAAGGACCAATCACAATACAGGAAGAATGCCAGGCACCCAGCATTACTGCAGCACAGGTTAAAGCTGCCTTGTCCAAGGCTAAAAATGCAGCTTCCATGGGACCCGACAATATCCCTGGCAGTGCTCTGCATGAACTACAAAGTGAACTGGCACTATACCTGTGTGCCCAGTTCAATCACAGCCTCACCTCAGGCTTTGTCCCTACAGAATGGCGCACTGCTACAGTCATCCCTCTCCATAAAGGGGGAGCAACTACAGACCCTGGGAATTATCACCTGATTAGCCTGATGAGTCTGATGTGTAAGGCTATGGAGCGCATCATGATGGACCTAATTAACAAGGATATATGGAATCTCCAAACTCTGGATCCCACGCAGTTTGGCTTTGTGAAGGGTAGATCATGCCTGCTTAACCTGGTTGACTTTTTTTGAGTGAGTCAACAGAGCTGTGGATGAGGGCAAGGCAGTTCATATAGCCTACCTTGATCTGGCCAAGGCCTGTGATACCATTCCCCACTCAGCAATTATTGATAGACTCACCAAACTAGGACTCAACCCCTATATCACTAGGTTGGTTGCAAATTGGCTCACAGATAGAACCCACAGTGTGAAAGTAGCAGACTCCAAGTCGGATTGCTGACCAGTCACTAGTGGAGTCCCACAGGAATCAGCCCTGGGTCCTCTCATGTTTGGCATCTACTTCTCAGAAGTCCAGGCCCACACGGAGGGACTCTGGCTGACCAAGTTTCCCGATGATTGCAAGCTGGGAGCCATTATTAACTCCCTAAGTGTTGTAGACATCCTACAGAAAGGCCTCACTGAGACCAACAACTGGTGTCAAAACCATGGCCTTACGTTTAATGCCAAAAATGCATTGTCATTCCCTTTGGGAAAAACTCAGTTCACACTAATTACTACATTGATGGTAGCCTACTGAACACTGAAGGCATTATAAGAGATGTGGGGACACAGGTTGACAGCAACATTGCCACTGTGGTCAGAAAGTCCTTCTATGTGGCACATCTCATTACCAAGGGTTTTGCATCCAGGAAATAAGAAGTCATCATCTCTCTCTACCCTTCCCTCATAAGACCAGTCATCAAGTATAATGCCCCATTTGGCATGTACCTCACTAAACAACTGCAACAGCTGGAAAGGCCACAAAAGTACCTCACGAAGAGGATCCTAGGCCTTAAACACATGCCCTAAATGGACAGACTCAAAAAAACTCCAGCGTTTCTCTGTCTCATATCATCTATTAAGTGACAATCTCTGCTTGACTTACAAAGCCATGTTTGACCCAGCCCTGTTAGAAATGTTACACCTAAAGAATCCCAAGCCCTCCGCACCACATGCTCCAGGGATATCAACCTCATTACCACAATCAACAGAACTTGCTGGAGGGACAGGTTCATAATCCAGAGACTGCCCATGCTCTGGAATAGACTTCCCATACATGTCAAGCAGAGCACCTCACTTGTCCTTTTCAAGAAAAATCTTGATGATTGGATGGGAAATAGAAAGTTCACCCCAGGGATCACTCCATGGCTCTGCTTGATAGAAGCACCAGGAACTAACGGCGGCATGATGCCAGAGCACTTCTATGGGCTAGGCTTGTAAAGGCTCCAGGGCCATTGGCCTAGTACACACCTATGAACCTATGAACTACATAGTTTAAATATTAGCAAACGAGATCATCCTTCAAATCTGCTGAAGAGCTGTGCACCTCTCATATGCGTAGACATCACATTATAATCAATATATCCTCCTCTGTTTGGATTATATGGTATGCTTAATGAACATATGAGAGGAACAGTCCCTCTTCCTAAAAAAAAGACTTCAACTGGCAGGACTCCACAACAGTAAATAACCATCAAAACTCTCTCTACATAGCCAATCCACCTTGTACTTAAGCCCTTATTTGAATCTCCCATCAGGCAACCCTGGTACTGCAAATGCAGTACATGGTTAAAGATGTCTGACACCCTGTTACAGCACATGGGAGACCTTCTAATTTCACTCTTTCCATTAGTCATAGTCATTTGCCATGTTGAAAGCAGGAGGGAATGGTAGCAGAATCGTATTGATTAAGTGGATACCATGTGACGTGCATCATTGGGAAACAAGGATGCACAAGGTAGTACGATGCCAACGTGCAATACTATAACCACGACAAATGTACTGATGAGCATGGTAGATGCACACCCATCATATATGGTAGTGCACCTCTGGGAACATAGTAGAGGGGCATGAGAAAAACATGGAAGTGCATTGTAGTTCATGACACTGATGTATTTAGTTGCAATGGAGATGCACAGACACATGCACATTTTATCATGTACTGCAGTGCATGTGCATCAGCAAGGACAAGTCCTGTAGCATGAGACAAAACAGATATCACATTATACTGCATGTGTAATTCAGAAATATTTCATCAACATCACCTCATTAGCATAACTTCTATGCTACAAGCCCAATAACAACATGATCAATGCTGCAGTAAATCCTGCAATGTTCATTTCAATATTAATGCTATTATAGAATAGCAAATATTACAATAGAGATAATTGGATGGTCCTACATAGTATAAAAGTGTTCTAAAACAGATGTCTTAAGGGGGTACAGGCCAGCAGCAGGCAGGCAGGGATGTTGATTGGAAATACTATATTGGGGAATTGGTCAAAATCAATCTGCAAACAGTGGTATTGACAACATCAGTTATGGGAAGTGAGACTGAGCACAGATCTGTCCATCTCTAGTCTACCAGAGGGACTGGTGAATGATCCAGATACCTGGAGTCACCTTGTTCATTGTCAGCACAGACAAAGAAGGAAGCATTGGTGCATCCACTGGTACAGGAGTTCAGCTGCCGTACATTGGAAAAGGGATGGGAGAGACACACCTGACATGTTCTTCAGGCTATTGATGTGTTTCATGGAAAACACAGTGGTGATGCCTGCAGGGCAGAAGTCTAAAGATGGATCACAGTCTACATATTATACCACTGTCTATCTCTAAGCTGTCCTAGTTTTGATACCATAGGGCTGTGACCCATGAATGTATAACATGCATATAATTTGTTGTTGCAGCCACAGCTGCTACATGGGTGGTGTAGTTGAAGAGAAAATTGCAAAAATGTGTGCCCTGCACTGACATTAAATATGTGTCCCCATGTACAGATATTAAATTAATATCAAGATGGGGGCTGTGCCTGGAAGAGTTCTTCCTGCAAGCTTTATGTGCTCATGGAAGGTTACACTTTAAGCACCAATGAGAGTGACATGGGTTCCAGAAATATATATAGTAATACCTCATTACAAATGTGAATGCAATTGTTGGTGGCAACAGAGCAGCACAGAAGGTCCACTGCAGGGTTATCAACATGATAGTACTTGGCCTCATAAAAGCTCAAGATACAGCACGAGAGAATGGGCACATGTGAGGGTCCATCACCACAGACCACCATCACTGACAAAAAGAAGTTCATGGAGTCCCTGTCTGTGGACAGGAAGAGGATACTGATACCTGGTTGAGGCCTGTATGTGGGAGTTGGTCTAGTGCTAGCATCACATGTCTCTGTCAGAAATGATCTATGTTGGTATGACCATAAGGCAGTACCAAAGTCTGTTGGAATACCATGCGTGAGTTTTCATATGTGAAAAATCACCATATATCTCCCACAGGAATATAGAGAATGCAGAGACTGCAGCATGCAAAACAAGGTATGTGAGCTGTCATTCTGTGTATAAGTTACCAGAAATGCTGTTGCAGCATCCAAATGTGGGAATGTCACAACTTTTCAGGTGTACAGTATTCATATTAAAGCGTCTATTTTAGAAAAAATAAAAGTGTATGCTGATAGTGATGAATTTTTAAAAAATGAATTGTTGGTCAAAGAATCTATTTATATTTTAAAATATAATACTATGTTTTCTAGTGGGTTGAATGCAGAAATAAATTGGAAATGTTTAATGAATTGAATAATTGTTTTACTGATTAATTAACTGGTGTATATATAGGCAGGTGTCTTATCTTGTAACATTGTACTCCTTGAAGGCTATTGTAGCTGAGACGTCAGAGACATCAAAGCTATTGGAGTGGATTTCCTTGCCCTGTGGTCTTTTTGTGCGTTTGGGTTGTGCTGCATCTTTTGTGGTTTTACAGTATTCTTCCTTTATGGCAAGTGCTCCGAACATTGACCTGTCTAGGGTTTTTCGTAACTCTAATGGAGATGGATTACAAAGTTCGTTGGATAGTTTTTTCCTGTCCAATGAGGATAGGCATAATTTACAAGTTAATATTTCCAACAACTCTAATATCTTATCCAGAGACATAGCAACTAAGAACTTGGATAAATGGGAAGCAGACCACAACAAACGTTGTTGTAATCCTTTTGCTGCAGTTGGTCAGAAGGTTGCTTCTTCTCTCTCAGGTGAGAATAAAAAACTATGTGAGGAATTGGACAATTTAATGTATAAAGAGATTGCTATATTTCTAAACATACAGAGTTTGCAGAGATATATTGAATTGGATTTAACACCATGTGCCCTGAGAGCTTATAGAGAACCATCTACACCGTTTGACCTGCAGAACGAGCAGGACAAACTTTTCCATCAATGATGGGTCCCTGCAGCACATAAGTACATGACAGAATGGATTAAAATTCTTATTGAATGAGATAAAGTGAAACAGGGTGAACTAAAAAAAAAAAATACATGCTACTTGTACATCTATTATCTCTAATCTCAATCTAGAACATCTGCAGCAAGTGTTACTGGACATGAATAATTAAAAGGTTATGAGAACAAAAGTGTAGATAGGAAAAAAAGGCAAGTTCCTTAGAGATCTCCGTGACTATGATAACAACAGGGCATTTCAAACACGGTCCAATTGGAGGTGAGGACCTGTTCATGTGAGATTCAAGGAAGGAGCTCAGGATAATGGCAGACATACCAACAGTTCGTTTTTGGCATCTGAGAGTTTCAACTCTTCAGGGGAAATAGAGGAAAATTCTGACTTTCCCGGTTTGCCGAAAGTGCAACATGAAGAACATTTTCAGCCGACTTTTCAGAGAGATTCTGTCCCAGGGAAAGATGATTCAGCTGTGAAGAAATGACAGAGAGACTTGACAGGTTACTACAATAGGGACACTTATCAGCAACAAAACCAACGTAAAAAAGGTAAATGGCAGTGTTTCATTTACTGGTAATATGGACTCTTATGTGATTAATATATCAGGGTATACTTTAAATATGGTGGAGTATGCTGTTTTAAACTGTGGCTTAAAATTTGTGCCATCAGTTAAACCAAGATTATATGAGTTAAAACTTGATATTTTTAATTTAGTTCGAAAAATACATCTTAAATTTTTTTTGACACTAAACAAAATGATCAAAGCATTAATATGGAAACAAATATTTGTTGTGATATGTCCTCTTCTGAATACAGTTTTTATTTTTGTGAGTCAAATGAACATGATATTAATGCTTATACATTGCTGGACACCAGTAAATTTAAATATGTTAGATCATTCATTCCACCTTTTTTGCACGAAGGGATTAAGCATTTCAATTCCATGTTTAATTATGCAATGGAAAAAAAGTTTTATTGAATTTAAAAGGTATGATTGTAATTTGAGAAAGAATGAATGGGAAATGTTAAAGAACTTGAGTGATAGGCATGATATTGTGTTCAAGCCTGCTGATAAAGGCAACAAGCTGGTCATTCTAAGTAGTCAACAATATCTTGAAATGTGCAATAAACATTTAAGTGATGCTAGTGTGTATGAAAATGTTGATAATGAAATGTATTTTCAAGATTTAAATGAATATAATGAGTTGCTTAACAAAGGGTATAGATTGGGCTATTTTACTATGGAGGACTTTAAGAAAAGGTTCGCTACAAAGGGATGTAAGATAGCCCATTTCTATTGTCTCCCTAAAGTGCATAAATGTATGTCTAACCCCCCAGGTTGTCCCATAGTTTCAGGTAGAGAATATTTTTGAGTAAAATGGGACAATTTCTACATTATTTTTTACTTCCTAAAGTAGAAAATTTACCAACCTATGTGAGAGACTTATTTGATTTTTTGGAAAAAATTAAAACTGCAGAATGGAACGATAAAATGTTCTGGATTTCTTTAGATGTGAAAAGCCTTTATACAAATATTAGTCATAATTTTGGTTTAGAAGCAGTTAGATTCTTTTTAGGTGACTGCCCAGTTACAGAATATATTATTGAATTACTGGACTTTAACCTACATAATTTTTTTAATTTTGTGGCAGATTATATAGACAAAATGAAGGAATGGCAATGGGGGGCATCATTTGCCCCCACTTATGCCAATCTATGTATGGGTTTTTTCGAGTTGATATATATCTACGGGTCACAATTTTTTATAAAATACGTCAGGAAGTATTTCAGATACATTGATGATCTAATTATTTTGTGTGAGAGTGGTAAAGATGAGGTTGGTAGTTTTATACAAGAAATTCAGAATACTAGATTTGGACAAATTTGATGATATTAAAATAGATAAAAATATTTCATATATAGATGTAGTGTTAGATATATGTGAAGAAAATCTTAGAACTGTAGTCCACAAGAAATTTCCTAATGGGGTATTTTATTTCATGGCCCATAGTTGCCACCCTCCACACACAATTGAAGCTGTACCAACGGGAGAGTTTAAGAGACTCTCTTGGTTGTGTAATAATAAGGAAGATTTGGATGTAGAAATAAATAAAAGTATGGAAATGTTTAAAAAGAAGGGTTTTAGTACTGATATGCTAAATAAAAGTATAGCTAAAATTTTAAATGATAAAAGAAATACTCAAGTAAGGTGTAAGCAAGGGAATGATGTGATAGATGAAAGAACAAGCATGTACTTCACCACTACTTATAGTAAGTTTAGCCCTATTATGGTGAAATTGTTGCATTTTTATTGGGGTTATGCATCCCAGTTTAAGGAGATTAAAGAAAATATAAAGGGAACACCTATTATATCATATAGAAGGGGAAGAAATCTTAAAGATTTTTTAGTTAAAAATATTTGTACTCTTCCTGTGGAAAGAGTAAATAATGGTTTCATTAATTATGGAACATGTAGTTGTGGTAGGTGTAAAATTTGTAAATATATTACACAAAGCTTTAATAAAATTAATGGAATAAAATTTCAGGTCAATGGCAGTTTTAGCTGTAATACAGAGGGTATTATTTATGCCCTGAGCTGTTATTGTCAAAGTTTTATATAGGACAGAGTAAGAGAGCTTTTAAGGTAAGACTGATGGAACACCTCAGGGATATAAAAATGACAAGCATGAGATTTCTGTAGCAATACATTTTAACCAAGTACATGGGGGTAACATAGAAGGTCTTAAAGTGTCTATTTTAGAAAAAATAAAAGTGTATGCTGATGGTGATGAATTTTTAAAAAATGAATTGTTGGTCACAGAATCTATTTATATTTTAAAATATAATACTATGTTTCCTAGTGGGTTGAAAGCAGAAATGAACTGGAAATGTTTAATGAACTGAATAATTGTTTTATTGATTAATTAACTGGTGTATATATATAGGCAGGTGTCTTATCTTCTAATATTGTACTCCTTGAAGGCTATTGTAGCCGAGACATCAGAAGCATTAAAGCTATTGGTGTGTATTTCCTTGCCCTGTGGTCTTTTTGTGCATGTGGGTTGTGCTGCATTTTTTGTGGCTTTACAGTACAGTATTCATCTGTCTTCCTTCATTGGTCCAGCAGATGTCTGGTCTGCCATAATGGGACAGACATTTTTTGATATCAGTGCAACACCAGAGCTTGACTCTAATGACAGCCTACTTATGTCACAGTCAGCACAATGTTGCTCTCAGCAATGCTTAAAGGAAAAGGCATCCTACCACACATGTCTACTGCCACAGATGTATTGGCTGTGAAACTCATTCATGTATTTTCTTCAGATCTGGAAGAACAGAACATGCTTGACAACCCAAGACATGGTGCATGGCCATCACCAGAAGCTGCAATTGCAAAGGGCAGTGGCATCAATTTGAAGCATGAAGCTAGCACTAGGGATCAGCAGGTAAGTGAATGTTGGCATCTTAGCACCTGCTTAATATCTGAACTTCATGTCACACTGTACATAAATCAACGCATATACAGGTCAGTGATCCAGGCACAGACAGATGTCATGAATGCCATAGGAGAGATAATTATTATACTAATATAGCATGCATGCCAATATATGCAAGAGCCTGCAAAACTTGCATACATTTGTAGGCCAAAGACAGGGAGCACACCCAAGTGATGAGACTAGACGACCACTTAGCATGTGTTGCAGCAGCAGTGGGGTATCATGGCTGTGCCCACTGTTGCTATCCCCATAACCATGTTGACGAGTCCAGTTTGGGGCACCCACTGGCTAGTTTTCTCAAGGTCACACAGTGCTATTTCTTTGCTGCCAGCTAGTGTTCATCCATAGGAGCAATGTGGGGGTGCCTTTGCACTCATTATCATCACATGTGAAGGCAGTCATGGTTCCACCATGTCACATCATCCTTGCCAGTGGGTGTTCTTTACAGTGCCATTCCATGAAAGGAATGACCCAATGGCTGCAGCTGTCCACAGTGTGCACCACCCCCATCTCATGGAGTCATAAATCCTGAAAGATCCACTCCTGTGCAGCATTGCACCATCTGCTGTAACTGTGCCTCCTGATGCCAGTACTATGCAGCTGCCAACAACATTTTGCTACATTTTCCACCCAGGAAGCTCCAACCCTCATTACATGGTATATCCAGCTTCCTATAATCATCCAGCCACATAAAACCACTTTCAACCATTCCACCTATGTAGCTGGTGCTGATCTGTCCTCCCCATGGGAGAAGTGCTCCCTGTCCATACTCATGTGATATATTGGTTAGGTGATGTCTTATACACGGAATGACCAGTCAGTCTGCTGTACTGCATAGCTCTGGTGTTGTATTACATGCACCAGTTTTAATTTTGTTGTGTCTGTTCTAGCCCCCAGTTGTGGACCACATGCTGCCTCTTTACCAATGCTGTAATGTACTGAGCTTACCTCATATCATAAGGAGTTCTATAGTATTCAAATCCTTTAGTGATTCCACACCCAGCATCATCTCATCTGTTGTATATATTTTTCCTGGTTATTCAATGGCAATCCCTTGGTCTTACTCTCTGCATACCATGATGTTGTGCAGCAAAGAAGAGACAATATGTTTCTGCAGGTCTCTGATGTCTACTGCAGTGCACTGTCAGAGGAATCTAGGTAATACAAGTGGGTCCTGAACAACCCACTCACATGCCCAGTGATGTTGCCTGTCTGCATTAGTGTGGAGTAATATGATGTCTCAACCATACTCTGCAGATTATGTATCAATTTTTGAGCCATGTCTTTAGGGAATATCTGACCAGTATCACCATTGAGTCATATGCGAAATCTTTCTGTAAAAACTGGCAATATACCTCAGACATTTGCCAAATGCGGGAATTGTTGAATATGCCACCCATACAGTTTGTTTATTGTACCCTATGCATTACATCACCAGGCAGTTGAAGGAGTTGAAATCTTCCAGCTGACATACTGTTAACCATATGGACCAACAAGGCCATCATGATGATGTGAATACAGTCAATGCCCCTTAGAACCTCGGGGATATTGGCTATTTCATAGAAATCCCACATAGTTGTGTTTCAGCCCTATATCAGACATGGCAATCATATGTTCCACATGCTGCATTATGACATCAAGTAACTTGTGTAGTATTTGTGAGTCAGATGCTTGTGAAATATCCACTGTATCTCCCATTAGCTGCTGGTAGGCACCTGTAGCAAGGAAGTTCAGTGCTACACATACTTTAGTGTCAACAGGGATTGATAATCCATGCACCCTACAAGATTTCATGTGAAGATGATACATGGCTGCAAACTCACATATGATGTCTCTGTCCACATAAAAATGTTTGACTATGTCACTGTCATGGTGGTGGGTTAAATGCAGTCAGATCCATCTGTGACATAGAGAATCATGGTGCACACCATCAAAGACACTGACTGTGTGAGCAGCCCTTAACAAATGCTGTCCAAGTAATGCAGATGTCTGTCATAGCATCTATCTTAGTGATGCCTCTCTCTCTTCATTAGGAAATGAAGCTGTACACGTTTGTAGCCCAAAGTAGCTTGTCATGCTAATGTTAAGCATTTCTGAATTACACCATCATGTTTATCTATTTGCATTTGCAGCGCCTCTCATTTCTATAATGTTTATTTGCGTATCATGATGCAGTCATTTGTATATGATGTTAGCCACATACAATCATTTGTATATGATGCTAATGATGCCATTTTCCTGGACAACATAATCACACTACATGTGTCTGAATCTGCCACACTGTGAATCTTGCCATTTATCACACTGTTCTACATAATGCAGTGCACTGTTTCCGAATCTAACCTATGTGTCCCATCCATGTTATTCTAAGAACTGTTACATTTTTACTGCCCACAGAAAAGACAGAGCCTGACACCAGAGAAACAGATAGTTCCCTTTAAAACAGCCCCCTAAATCTAAACCTACAATTAGCTTATTTCAAAATGTTGAATATAAAAAACTAAACTGAACACAATGTTTTCCATTTACTGCAGTGCAAAAAAGGAACTATACATCCTGCATTGACAAAATTAACATGCAACTCTGAAAATAAATAACAGTGACCACCCAAATCAGCTACTATGACTCTCCTACTATTATTAAATGTTCTCCTGTATACAATTTTAAATACAAAATAGTAGGTTGCAAAAGTGTGTTGCTGGTTTCTCTAAAATTAGATTTGGGCGACAGAGTTGCGCTGGTCTTTCTATCTACTCCGAAATTCACAGAAATGCCTTCTGTTCTCATTTTTCATACGAATGGTTTAGTATTTTTATAGACTTTTGCATAGCATGCAAGATAGATATTTAGCCTGCCAATTCTTATATTTTTCTCACTAGGAAAAGCATATGGAAAATAAATGATAAACGTCATTACAGATTGATTGAATTAGATCTGTTGAATGAGAAAGATTAATTTAAAGGAACCCATGTTTGTCTCTTCCTGGGATTAAAAACACTAGCAATAACATAAGCTATAAAGCTTGTAACACATAGACAAATCCAAAAATGCATAAAGAAATACATGATTTACAGTTTGATTCGCACAATCACAGATGCAGTCTGTAGTAGGATATTTAGAATGAGCGCGCATTAGTAATTTAAAATGATTATGTAGTGATCTTCCCATCTGCATGTATATCTTTTCACTAGGTTTAGATATCATTAGACACCTCATTAAAAGCGTTATGGTTTTATTTACACAGTCTAAAAGGAGTGTGGCTAACTTTATGCGTATCATAAGTTATTCTTTTCTTTTAGCAATCCTCTCCTTTTGTTTCCAAATCAGATATAGTCAAAGTATCTATATTTACTATTTTCTTCTTCTATTTTCTCTCCCTCGAGTTGATAAACTGCTCGATTATACAAACATGTAAACTTCATTGCCAACCTCACTAAAGCCGTTAAACATTGAAAACAAAATCTACACCCCTTATAAAGATCTGACATCATTAAAAGGAAATCCAGACTTCACGATAGCAGCATCATATAGCAGTCCGGTTCTAAGGGATAAGTATATTGGAAACGTGTAGGTGCACCTTCATGTTGACTAAAGTAAAATTAAATAGGAAATGGAAACCATTTTGGGTTGGAAGTTATTCAAATCAAATTCTCAGGAGAGTGTTTAATCTTAACCAAGGCTTATAGATGTTTTAAACATTTAGTGTCCAAGATTCTGCAGGGTCACTCTTTTTGGACTAAGCATTCACTTAGAAGCATATCTTTCAAAGAGAGAGGAATATGTAGCACTGGACAAGCATTCAGTATGCACAATGTAAAATGCAGCTCTACCCAGATAGCAACAGATACAATGATTAAAGCATGGACTAAGAAACAGAGAAGCACTGCAGTTCAAGGAAATAATTCTCTCTATTTTATATATTTATTGATTTTATTTTACATTTGTTAACCGTGAAAGTCCAAATGGATACAGGCCCATTTTTAGCAGAGGCCAAGGGAGAAAAGCTCCAGGTGTACATTACTATATTACCAATTACTAGTAAATTATAGTGAAAAATATTACAGTGAAACTATAAAAATGGAAATTTTAAAATATGTATAGATAGGGAGAATTTCCAGTCACATATTAATTTTAACAATGGTAGCGTTGTCGCCTCACAGTAAAACGCTGTCCAGTTCGATTCTCACCTAGAGTGTCTTCTGCATGGAGACATGCGTGAATGGGCGTACCTTCATTGAAGGTTGTGCATCAGAGCTGGCAACTCGGTACGTAAAAATCTACTGCCAATCATTAGCGGACCGGAGGTCTACTGTGGCGACCCCTAACCGGGAAAAGCCGAAAGAAACAACATATAGGCAGGTACAATTTTATATCACATACACACGGGATAGGTTGCTAGTAAGTTATCTAAGAAAGAAAAAGTGAAATCCTTCTCATTCTTTCCATAGGAAAGAGTTACATAAAATTGTAAGTGATTAGTAGCTCACTGACATACTCTTGTGAGGCCCACATGTACAGATGCTGTCAGTTTGGGGTTAGTACAGGGACAAAGCCAATGTGTTTGCAGGTATTTTTTAAGATATGTTTTGAACTGGGGTAAGGAGGGGTCATTGGTGAATTCCGCAGGAAGAAGGTTCCAGTTTTCTTTCCGACGGAGTCAGAGAATAGTGATGTGCCTGCTGAATTGTTGGATCTAACAGCCTGCACTAGTACTTTGTTGGAAGAGCAAAGAATCTTTAGATTACTGTAGGGGGAGATATAACTTGTTCTACATACTTTTTAGATTTTCATTCAGCCATTTTACATTGGGTGTGCATTTAACATTCTTTTTATCTATTTTATAATTTGATTACAAGGATCTGCTGAGTTAAGGCTCATGGGGGGGGGGGGTGAGTGGAAATATGATGTTTCATGGAGAGATTAATTAATTTTAAAGATACTGGAGTATTTGGCCACATGCCTGTGTCTCCTTGACATGGTGGGATGGGTTGATGATTTTATTTAAATCCACTTTTTCAGTATGTTCCCTCATGGCACAAATGTTTATAGCTGCAGAGTTTCTTTCCTCTTGTCCATGGGGGTGGGATGAAAGTAGGTACTACCAGCATACCTTGCTGGAATTTTGTAAATAATTATATGTCATTTATGAATATCAGACTGATTCATACAAGATGCTAGTGTTACAAATGCATTAGAACTGTATGTCATGTGTATATCAAACTGATTTGTACAGACGTTTGTGTTGAATGTGTATTTGTAGAGTACTTGTGTTTGAGATGTATCCACAGTGTGCCCTACTGCAGAGAACAGAAATGAATGTGCATGCATTATTGTAACTGTTAAAATATATATGTTGTAACAGAGAAAACTGGAGGGTTAACCTCAACTGACCAAACTTTAGAAAAATATCTGAAATTAAATCACTTTATAAACTAGGCCATAAAGATGCTATCTCACATGTTTCGAGGCAACCAGAGACACAAAGTCTGTACTAGGAATATTTCTGTATTGTCTTTGGGGTGAACTAATTTTTAGTCTTGAAGCACAGAGGTATGCAATTGTTTTATGACTTCCAGCACTTGCCAAAGATCTGAGCAAAAATCCTTGTGTGTATTTTTACAGGTATGTGTGAAATACTGCTAGCTGCCAGCAGTGGGGGGTTGCATGAGAACTGGAAGTCAGATGACCAGAAATATTGTCATTCTCCAAGCTATCCCAGCAGTAATATTTCAGATATTATTTTGAGAAGTCTGTTAGAGAGACAGGGCCTTCTGTATTCAGTCTTGGGCCTGACAACACCAATAACCATTCACCAGATCATCTACCTTGCTCTAAGTTATTAGGTTATAATAACTCTCTTAGATTTAGTCAGGAATATAGTGAAGCTTAGTTTAGATATTTTTCTTTATTTGTGTGAGCCTGTACTGCAATGTTATTTTAAATATTTCCTGTGGTTTTGGACTCTGATGTCACAGTGAATATATATTGTCTTGTTCTTTTATTATTTATTACTGAATATATTTAAACCTTTCATTGTGGCTGATCTTTGTAGAGATGTTTAAGTTTTAAGAGTACTTGCATATTTTTTGGTGACACTGTGTGGGCCACTACTAATAGCCTTGCTCTTGTCAAACTACCATTTGTATTAATATTAGCTTCACTCAACATATTGGGTACCCTAGGAAGAGCCTTAAGGCTGCTGGCAGGAGTGTCTGATGGAAGTCATAACTACCTTTTAGTCTGGGCAGAAGGGGGCATAGCTAGTAAACCTAAATCAGCCTTTCCCTGGTGTGTGTGTGTGTGTGTGTGTGTGTGTGTGTGTGTGTGTGTGTGTGTGTGTGTGTGTGTGTGTGTGTGTGTGTGTGTGTGTGTATGTGTAAATCAGATCTCAAAGAGTGTGCATCAGCTACCTGGCCAGGGACATGAAGCACTGGTTGGACAGAGAAGGTACTGGAGGCCTTGGCTTAGCTTGGATACTCAGCTGAGATCTCATCTCTATAGCTGTGCCAGTGGGGAGTTTTACTGGGGATCTGGAGAAAGAGGAAGAAGTCAGCCCCAGACTGACTGTGGTCTCTGTGCAATTTTAAGGGAAATTGCACTTGATACAGACAGCTGCATCTTGGAATAATGTGTGTGTACCTGTGTTATCAGTGGTGAGGTTGAGGATCCTTGTTTACTAGTCCAGTGGAGGGTTGTCACATTCAGATTTACTTATTTTGATTTCTTTATTTAAAAAAATCCCTGTTTATGCTGTTTTATCCAAATACATTGAAATTGTTTGCAGAACATAACACATTGCACTTCAGTCTATTCATACAGGCATCCTAAATGTTACAGCACAATAACACTCCTTTTTATAACAGTGCTGCTACTTCAGCAACTATCATAACTCTTGTATCCATTAAGGATTCTGTCTCTTCAGTTGAGTGAAAAACAAGTGTGCATTACATATCAAAACTTTTTTTTTTATTTTGACATCTATTTCAACCTTCTTGTGGTTAAAGTTCAGTACATATTTTGCTTTGCAATAAGCTGATGACCCCCACCCATTTTAAGGAAAATGTAATCCATTTAAAATTATTCATAGTGTACATATTTGTAGTTTTTTTAAGTACCACTAAATATTTTAAGCCCTGACAAATAGTGGATACAACTTTCAGTATCTTATTGTTAGATAACCACAGTTAGTCTCATGTATAAACTCCCAGTCCATTCAACTATCTGGTTCCTGAATGGTATGCATTTATAGATGCCTTTTCTCACTACAATCTGAGTTTTCTTTGCAATTATCCTCTGTTTCTCCTGAATTACCAACATTTCTTATATCAATAGTCTGTTTACCTATGTGTTACAGTTGTAGTTGAATTATTCTCACAGGTTATTCTTTTGTTTTTCCAGTGGTCATCCAGACTGTCCAAAGTCAACACATTACAATTCTAAAATGGCTTCAAAATGGATAGTGTTCTTCATTTATATGTTTATATTGCATCCATAAAATGCAAACAGTATATCAATATTGCCCCAGAATGATCATGTTCTGTAAACACAGCTCTCCCTGACACATATAATTTTATAGCTGATTGGCATAACTTCCCAGTGTATTTGTTCCTTTTCATTTCTATCAGAACAGACCTTTGTTTCTCATACTTGAAATGTGAATATGGTAGTGTCAAACATCTTAACTGCATTATTCCCAAAATGTTTTTTGCAAAGCCTGTCCACTGTCAAATTTTTCTTTTGACATATTCAGTTAAATCAGTTTTTCCCATACTTCCAAAACACCATACAATATTACATTTAATTGTCTTGCCCTGTTGCTAATTTTCATTAAGTACTGCCTCATTTCCTTCATCTCCTTTAATGTCTCAGTAACATTATTATGAATCGCACATCCATTTTTTGGCTGGACCAGTAGTTTTCCTCTGATTGTACAGATAATCTGACTCATTAGTCCTGATCACCCACAAATGTTCCACTGCTACATTAAACAGTCCATCCAGGCGTGGCTTCCAAACTGCCATCTCACAGATGTTCACTCTTACTATTTTTTTAAGATCTGCATTGGTGAAACACAGACCACCATGTTGGCATAGAGCTTTCTCCTTCATAAAAATCCATTTCCTTCATGGTTGACCAAAACACCTTTACATATAAATTCACCATTAACCATGCCAAGTAAACTATTTTAACTTAGGTTCGGCTTCAGAGATATGGCCTTAATAAAACTCAGCAATACACTGAGAGATCTGTAGAAAATATTAGTTCCCGTGTCCAGAATAACCAAATCATATGATCAGAATGCCATATTTAAAAATGCATCAAGCCAACGTCTGGTGGCAGAGCATTTCCAGTGAGGCACAGAGTATGACTAAGCATGATAATGCTAGTATAAGACATCTGTATTGTGTACTACTGGCATGATAATGCTAGTATAAGACATCTGTATTGTGTACTACTGGCATGATAATGCTAGTATAAGACATCTGTATTGTGTACTACTGGCATGATAATGCTAGTATAAGACATCTGTATTGTGTACTACTGGCATGATAATGCTAGTATAAGACATCTGTATTGTGTACTACTGGCATGATAATGCTAGTATAAGACATCTGTATTGTGTACTACTGGCATGATAATGCTAGTATAAGACATCTGTATTGTGTACTACTGGCATGATAATGCTAGTATAAGACACCTGTATTGTGTACTACTGGCATGATAATGCTAGTATAAGACACCTGTATTGTGTACTACTGGCATGGTAATGCTAGTATAAGACATCTGTATTGTGTACTACTGGCATGGTAATGCTAGTATAAGACATCTGCATTGTGTACTACTGGCATGATAATGCTAGTATAAGACATCTGTATTGTGTACTACTGGCATGGTAATGCTAGTATAAGACATCTGTATTGTGTACTACTGGCATGATAATGCTAGTATAAGACATCTGTATTGTGTACTACTGGCATGGTAATGCTAGTATAAGACATCTGTATTGTGTACTACTGGCA
Organism: Protopterus annectens; assembly: GCF_019279795.1. Classification (NCBI taxonomy): domain Eukaryota; kingdom Metazoa; phylum Chordata; order Ceratodontiformes; family Protopteridae; genus Protopterus; species Protopterus annectens. The sequence goes on along the minus strand of NC_056731.1, from coordinate 1,538,143,143 downwards.
TGGTAATGCTAGTATAAGACATCTGTATTGTGTACTACTGGCATGATAATGCTAGTATAAGACATCTGTATTGTGTACTACTGGCATGATAATGCTAGTATAAGACATCTGTATTGTGTACTACTGGCATGATAATGCTAGTATAAGACATCTGTATTGTGTACTACTGGCATGATAATGCTAGTATAAGACATCTGTATTGTTTACTACTGCAAAGCTGAGTTATAGTACAGTTACAGTTGAACTACCATAAGGGAGCACTGCTGTGGAACCACGGCTTGTGATTCCCCAGATCAGCATACCTTAATGCAGCAGCACCATATCTGCTCCCACTGACACCAGTATAAATACACACACACAAACATGGCACATAGGTAAACACACACATGTATTCACACCCACTTTTACTGCACCAAAGTGCCTAGTGCTCTTCTGCAGCTTAGTTTTATAGATTAGTACTAGGCTAACTGCCCTTGTGGACCATTTTAAGCCCAGTCAGTTACCCCATGTGAGAATCACACCCCACACCTTGTGCTTGTAAGGTAAACACTTTAACCATTATACCAACCTCCTCTGGTTAACTATTATGCCAACCTCCTTTGGTATAATCTCCTCAGTATAATCTCCTGGGAACTCTATGTGGTATTCCCGGAATGTGCACAGTGCTGTCCTGCTGCGTATTTGCTCTGAAATCTTGTGATGTCTTACAGAGCAGTAACTCTGAGATGAAATTATCAGACTAGCAGAGAGGTTTCCAAGACAGTGAGGTGCAACTCAACATGACTGTATCCCCATATTGCTTCCTTCTGTAACAGCATTCATGGATTGTGACCTTAAGTACATTTCTTCCAGCCAGTGCACCCACATCACACCTGACAATACACACTTTCAAAACCCCCAAACACCGTCTGTGTTATTTGTTAGTGAAGTGCATAGCCTCATTCAAGGTGAGATCTTTAAAACAACATATCCCACTCACAGAATGGTTCGTGCTTGAGGTATACCATCATAGTACAGTCTTTGATACCCCGCGTGCTTTAAAGTAATCCCTGACAGAATATCTGCCAAGCATCCATGCTATGGCTTTAAATAAAGTTTAAAGGTGTAAAGTTATAGATGTAGCATATGTTAGACTATGATAACCCCTTACTCATGTACCTCCTACATTGTTCATAACTGTAAGGCACACTGTTGCACCCCACTGTCCACCTTGCCTTCTACCATCCTTTGGCTAACATATTTTTTACATGTGACACTCAGACACCCTTGAATGAAAAATGTGCAGAGCTGCTTCTCAGTACCCCATTTGTTTCACTGCACAGTGTGTTGAGTGCCTACTGATGTATAAACAGTTCTGCACCCATAATGAGCATCACTCAGTAGAGTGGAAGATACACCTTCCCTGCTGCTGTTAATCTGGTAAAGGGGTCATCAATGAATCTTACCCCATATTGCTAACTACTTTGTGAATGCAAGCAGAAAGAAAGAGAGAGAAATTCTGCAATGCACAATAAGGACATCTGGCAGACAGATGATAACATCTTTGTGACAATTAGCCCTTTTTAGGATAAGAAATTTACACCATTTTTATAAATGCTGATTTATATTCAGTAGAGTACGATTTTCAATGTTTGTTCCCTGAAGCTAAAAATGTAATTTTGCTTATGTCAGGGAGAAATGCAGATGCTTCAATGTTATGTAATGACTTAAAATGTGTTTATATGGTATCTCAGACACTAATCCTTTACTTCATTCCTTTCCACCATTGGAAGTCAAAAGTGCCTGCTTGGGTTCCTGTGATAAAATATGCTGCTTCAAACTGTCTTTGCTATTTATTGTTCCTAATCTGTTTTTTCAGTCTTTATGGGATTCAAAAGTATGTGTCATATCAAATTAATCATGCCAAGACTAGATGCAATATAAAACTTCTTGTTTGTATTTCTTCATTTGCAGCCACCAAATCATATAATTTCATGTATTTAGTTGACAAAGCAGCTTTTATGTAAGAAAACACTTGGTGCTGTTTCTTCTGACTTAAAAGTATGCAAGGCTAACAAGAGTTCATTAGAAAATCTATCTAGATAGCATTTATTTTACACTGTAGAATAGTGTGGCAAGCATTATCGAGCAGTAGCAGAACATTTGTCATCGTGGCATCTAACTTAAAAATTTGCCTGATACATCACGCATCTTTTTTTCAGCAGTTTGGAATTCAGAGTCAGTGTAAGCTGTTTCTTCACAACAGTGGCACCAAATAAATCAAAGCTGTTAGGAAGAAAGGATGTATTATTGTTTTCTGAAAAAAAAAGACAGCCTAATCCATTGTTATTAAAAAGTAGTAAAGAGTCAGGACACTTGGAAATCCCTGAGGATAACCATAGTGTTTTCATTTAAATTGAATGATTTTCATAAAATATATGAGATGAGAGAGGGCTAGCCAATGTTATCATTTATTTAGATGCTTGTTAACTGGAGTAAGTGAACTAATCCTTGCAGATATTTTTCATCTGTGAACTGTACCAGGGCAAGGTTACAGGCAATATGTGAGGGCCATTTTAAAGGACAGGCATTCAACTGGCATGTTTTCTTTTGAGAGGAGCCATAACAGATGTACCTGTATAAAAGCCATATGGCCACATGGTAACCACTCAAGAGGTGTGAGACAACAACGCTAATTACTGTACCATGGTGACCATGTGTTGTTATACTTGGACTGTCAGTACTGCTTGCTAAGTATGACTTGTTATTTTCCATTTTCAATCCTGTATGCATTACCTAAGTTTCAAGGACATATATATTTAATATGAAGACACAACAAGCAGGACAAACACTGTCTGTATCTCTCCACTGCATTAGTTATACTGCATAATGCAAAGTCTGCACCCATCTTATGTAACTCACCCTTTACAGAGTTTAGTAATATATCAGAATAACTAGAATGAAACCAGGCCTTGCTTACAAATATGTTAATTTATTTTCATTAGATGACAGAATATACTATTATATGATCCAGATCTTATGCAGTACCAAAGGCAGAGATTATTTAGTTGAAAGAATGGGATAGTTATATATGTTCTGTAAAAATAAGATGCTGTAGGTACATCTCAGGTGATGTTTTTGCATGATCTTAAGTCAGGATAACTGTTAATTATCTTTTATATACCCTCAGCTACACATAGTTATGCTAAATCACTAGATTGCATGATACACAGTATGTACAAAACCACAAGCTTTATCATTTTCTGACTTGCAAGGACAACAGCTTACTTTTATGAGAAGCAGTCTTTGGAATGAGAATGTTAGTTGGGGATCTGAGCAGTAACAACCAAATATGTTGTTTACCATGTCAGGCTTGATATTTATGCCAAATGGTGCCAATTAGCTCCTTTACCTCCAGCTGTCTTTGGCATACATTTATTTATAGTAACACCACCTGTTTTCTGCATGTTTCCCAGACTCCAGTCTAAGTCTGATTTAAGCATTACCTGTTATTTCTGCCACTAACAGTCTACATCTTACATAATGGGTATACCAAACAACACGGGTATACCAAACAACATGGGTATACCAAACAACATGGGTATACCAAACAACACGGGTATACCAAACAACATGGGTATACCAAACAACACGGGTATACCAAATAACATGGGTATACCAAACAACATGGGTATACCAAACAACATGGGTATACCAAACAACACGGGTATACCAAATAATTTGTAACAGAACATTGTGAATCCAAAACTGCGAAAAAACGCACTCACAAAACCACTACAAAAAGTCCAAAAGAGCGCAATGGACTAATAAAGAGGTACTCCAACCAACTTAAAAAGACAGCATGATTTATTAAGTATCCACAAAATAAACAGAAAAAAACATTAACGCAATTAATCCACAATACGCGTTTTCGTCCACATAAACTTGGACTTCATCAGATAATATGTAATTGCCACTAATTACATCTTAAATAGCTCACAAGCAAATACATTGACCAATTAACTTCATAAAAAAACGTTTTAAACACACTAATCAGGCTTTTTTAAAAGGCTCATGAATATTAAATAAAACTTGTGTGTTGTCACCACAAAATATATTCTTAATAAATAAATAAATATAGAATTAATTTATTGCATCATAAATAAGATTCTTAAGAGTTAATAGTTAATATATTATTAAAAATTCATATACCATAAATGGTTGTTTAAATCTGAACATTTAAAAAAATATATAAAAACCTGTTGGACATGTTTGAAACAATGTGTTCAATGTAACTGGTGCCATCTACTGACATATTAAGCATATAACAGTCTTTACACTTTGGCAGCCCTTAATTTTAATAATGGTAAAAGGGAAATGTGGTCATTTAAACCTGGTACTTTCGCTGCTTCCAGGGTAATCTGCCACCATAGTTCTTTATATTCTATCAATTCCTCCCAAGGGCCACCTCTAATTTCTCTCTTAACGTGTTCTAATACAAAAAAAAGGAATTTATACCCTTCACATTCTCTAGAATGTTTATATAGTGTGTTTGTTTCTTTTGCTTTTGATATTTCATAAAGGTGCTCATATATTCGTCTCCTCAATACTCTCTCGTTTTACTTACATAAAATGACTTACATTTTTGACATAATGCTAGATAAACTAGTCCTTTTGTGTCACAACAAGAATACCCCTTACTTCTAATCCATCTATTTCTACTTTCCAAATGAATTTCGCCTTTGTTGATAATATATTCACATTGATTACAGCTTCCACATTTAAAAGTTCCCATTTTCTTTCTTCCCCCTATGTGGTATATACTTTCACAATAGCTGGCATTTCCTACATTATTATTAATCTCCAAGATTTTTTTCATACTATAAGAATTTTTATAAACTACCTTTGGCTTTAATTTTGATACTTCCTCTATATCTGTAAATGACACAAACCTTTCCCATTCTCTCTCGAAAATCTCCCTGACTTTGAAATTTGCAGCATTGTATTCCAATATCAAGGCCTGTTGATAATCACCGTAAATGCTTTTATTATTTCTATCACTTTTTTCAGAGAAAAATTCAGGTGCAACCCCTTTTATAGGTCTAAATTTTGTGTTTCTACCTTTCTCCGCTTCCGTCCTAATATTATTAACAAAATTAACAGAATAACCTTTATCCTTGAACATATTCTCTAAAAGGGCACATTCATTAACAAAATCTGACTCCAAACTAGTCATACGACAACCCCTGACAAATTGTCCTTTCACTATGTTCTTTTTACAATGTAATGGGTATGCGCTATTGTAGTAGAGAAAAGAATTACAGAAGGTAGTTTTTCTATAAATTCTAGTTTCAAAATTGTTATTCATCTTATAAATCTCCACATCCAGATATTGTAAAGTGTCAGTTAAAGTCTTGTGGGTGAATTTGAGAAAATTAGTGGAGCTGTTAATATATTCAATAAATTCACTAAACTTATCATAAACTTATGTCCAAAAGATCAAAATATCGTCCAAGAATCCATGATATAAGGTCCAGCAGGTATTGAATTTAGAGTGTAGGATACATTTTTCCTCCCACTGTGCCAATACTAAATTCACAAAACTGGGAGCGCAAGCTGCACCCATGGAGACACCTTGTGTTTGTTGGAAATATTCCCCATTAAAAATCAAAAAAATATATTTGAGGACCATATCCATAAGTTCCATAATAGCAATTTTCTCATGCTGGGGTATCTTCCTGTCTTGAAAAATCATTTCCTCAAACATTAGTAGGCCGGTCTCATAAGGTATACATGAAAAGAGATCTATTATATCAATAGTGACAAATATTAAATCATCAGTAAATAAATCAGGGGTGATGTTCCTTAGTAAGCCCCATGAATCCTTAAGTATAACCTTATTCTGCGTACAAATGTGCTTAGTTTTTAAGTCAATATATTTAGCCAATGGTAGTGTCTTTGATCCGTCTGCAGACACAATAGGTCTGAGGGGTGGATCTTCCAAATTTTTATGTATTTTAGGAATACCAAAAATAATTGGTATTCTAGGTTTAGGTACATATAAGTAGTCATAAGTTGTACTATCTATTACTTTTTCATATAGCATATCTTTTAACAAAATATCAATCTTGTGTTATGCTAGATTGACTTCATTCCTTGACACACATGCATATTTCGCTTCATCCCTAAGAATCTCGTTCATTTTACCTTCATAAATGATGTTCTCCATAATGACTACTCCCCCTCCCTTGTCTGGTTTCATAATTCTAACTTCCGCATTCTTTTTCAATGAATTTAGAGTCTCATTCTCGATTTGACTAAGGTTATTTTTGTATATTTTATTCTGTTGTGCATTTCTGACTTCTTTCTCTAAAATAACTTCCAAATTCCTAATTTGGGATGTAAGGGCGGATTATATATGGTTCTACATACCAAAGCCTTATTGTCATATACAAAATTAGATGTCTTATTCCTAGAGAATAAAATATCTAAATTTATTTTCCTTAAAAACAATTTGATGTCAAGTAATGTTTTTGTTAAGTCCCCCTTTACATAGGGTATGTATTTCAATCCTTTACTTAATAATCTAAAATGTTCCTTCGTCAAAATGATGTCACTAAAATTGTATATAGAAAAATCATTGTAGCTGTTCTTAACTCCAATAACTGAAATTTCATCATTTAAATCATTTAATACATTTGGGGGTGGGTAGTTTGAATATAAAACTTTCCCCTCCCCATTCTCCCCCCCTTCTCTGAAAATTTCCGTTTCTAAAATGTTGTTGGTTATCATAATTATCTTCTCTAGTTAGAGGTGGAAATTCATAATTGTAACCATAGTTGTTCCATCTACTTGTTTTCTATTCATTATTATTACTGTAATCTTGTTTTTTGTTATTTCCAAAAAAGTCCCATTTTGTGTAAGGTGGTTTGGGGTAACTCGTTTTATTCTGATATTCACATAAGTCCCTCTTCAATTTATTCATCTTTCTGTTAATTAAATCATTACATTTTGTGTCAATATCATCCCTAACTTTAAAATACTTTTCCTTTTCTTCCCTTATCCCATATATTAGATCTTCCTTAATGTGTATGTCCAGTTCATCAATTTCCCCTTTTAACATATCTTGTTTTCTATCATTCTCTTTAATTATAAGTTTTAAAATATCTATACCAGATTTATTAAACACTTCCAACAATTCAAGATGAAATTCTGAGCCAGCCTGAACGTTATTAGGGTATTTCCAGACCCTTAACCCTTTCGGAACAACATTCCTGTTGATGCATTCTAAAAGATATGCGTTTTCAATACTCAATGTCCTGTATTTAAGCGTTAACTTAGAAATTTTATCCAGTTTCACAGCGTATGAGTCTCCGTTGGGTAAACCAGGTTGGTTACCCTTGTCAATTTGAAAGCAAAAACTTGCTTTCAACCACTCGCTTGTGTTTTTGTAATGCAAAGTAGTAGGAACAGTACCTGTAAGTACATGAGTACGAGTAGACATTTTGGGTTTATTACAGTTATCAGTACCATTGGCATCTTCAGCCTCATTACGCACAGTTTCATTCCCAAAAATAGTCGGTGTAGCAGCTGGGTTGAATGTACCACCATTCGGTTCGAATACATTCCCTGAATCACTGGCGTCATGAAGGTTACCTCTTTTCCTTTTTGGTTTTTGTGTATAAAACCCTTCGGTTCCACTTCCTTTTACGTGAAAGGTACCCAGATTGCTACCAACCAAGGAATGACATAGCGGGGTGAGTAGGTTGATTAACTTGGTGAGTTGGCCAATCAGTTTGCGAGATTGACCCACCTCTTCCTGTCCCTTACTACTCACCGGAGAAGCTCCCTCCATAGCCCGTTCCACACAAACAAGTCAAATCCAAAACTGTGAAAAAATGCACTCACAAAACCACTACAAAAAGTCCAAAAGAGCGCAATGGGCTAATAGAGAGGCACTCCAACCAACTTAAAAAGACAGCACGATTTATTAAGTATCCACAAAATAAACAGAAAACATGAAAACATGTCAGTAGATGGCGCCAGTTTCATTGAACACATTGTTTCAAACATGTCCAACAAGTTTTTATATATTTTTTTAAATGTTCAGATTTTAAACAACCATTTATGGTATATGAATTTTTAATAATATATTAACTATTAACTCTTAAGAATCTTATTTATGATGCAATAAGTGAATTCTATATTTATTTATTTATTAAGAATATATTTTGTGGTGACAACACACAAGTTTTATTTAATATTCATGAGCCTTTTAAGAGAGCCGGATTAGTGTGTTTAAAACATTTTTTATGAAGTTAATTGGTCAATGTATTTGCTTGTGAGCTATTTAAGATTAATTAGTGGCAATTACATATTATCTGATGAAGTCCAAGTTTATGTGGATGAAAACGCGTATTGTGGATTAATTGCGTTAATGTTTTTTTCTGTTTATTTTGTGGATACTTAATAAATCATGCTGTCTTTTTAAGTTGGTTGGAGTGCCTCTCTATTAGCCCATTGCGCTCTTTAGAACATTGTGAATGTAATGAGAACAATCACTGGAATTAGTTTAGACCTCATTTTGATTTTATCTTTTGTTTTGATGAGAGCAAAGCCCACCACACATCTCACATGCTAGGGACTGTGACCTTTGTACCCTTATCCTTATTAGAAATAATTGTTGAGTTGCTGCAGCTTGGATGAAAAGAGAATCACCCCATGCTGTGACTAAGTAACTCAAATGATGTTTCGTCTTCTTTTTCTTAATGGACTAGTTGTAAGTAACCATGTAACAAGAGAGTGAGTGATAAATTCACTGGTTCTGTATTTAGTCAGGATAGGCCTTTTGGAAGCTAAAACAGAGATCCACAACTTTGATTTTTTTTTTACCATACTTCTCCATTAAAAAGGACAATTAAATTAGCTGAAATTATTTTACCAATAATAGAAACAAAGAGCAATATTCTCAAAGCTAGTCTGTAGTTAGGGATGATCTGAATAAGAATGTTCCCATCACTGCTAGTATGATTCTCCAAAACACAACTTTTTTTGATTAACTAGAACAGCATGAATCATCAAATGGAGATACCCAGAAGAGGGATGTGCAGGACACAATTTAAAATAGTCCTAAGTACACACCAAGAAAGTGGGCTAATAAATCAAGTAGCAGCACAGTCTATAAGAGTGTGTCAAGACATGCATATTCATCCTAAATGCACCACAATATGATGCTAGTTTGACTGCTGACAAAGCAGGATGCAGCTGTGCAGCCATACCAACTTTTACCTTCAAAGCATGAAAGAAAAAAAAGTGCATATTCACCATCAGCTGCAGCATACTGCACAGCGCAGCACCCCTACTCCCAACATGCACATATACACGCGTACACATGCATGCACACATGTGCACACACACGCACACACACACATGCGCGCGCGCACACACACATACACCACCAAACCATGATACAAGTTGATAGTGACTCCCCCTATGATATAAAATATGTATCTCTTATTCAGTGATCATAATATTCCACACTATATGCTTTGCTGCTTTTGTTCAGGTGGTCAGCATCTGCATTGTGTGCTATAGGACTGTGCATCATAATGAGCACATGATTCACAGTGCATTGCAGATTATCTCCATGAATTCCACATTTAAAATGCTATGCTTATTACATATATTTTTGCAGCTATATCCAAATTAAGTTTTTTTTTTACTTCTGAAAAAAAAAGATTGCAGGATTTGTTACATAATCAGGGAAAGAAGGAATTCATCTTAAAGAACAATAAAAGTGTTCATTAAAACATACAGGACAAGATCTAGCATTACCAACTGGACTGCTGACTGACCAAAGTACAGACAGCAACTCATCTGCTGAGGTGATAGGTGTGTGATTCAGGAACAAAATCATGGTTCTGCCTGATGGAGCTCAGAACACCCAAAATGAAGACTAATGGTAATCAGGGGATGGAGTTACTATAATGGTTAAGGTGTTTACCTCAGAGACACAAGGTATAGGGTTTGATTCTCACCCTTAAAATGGAAATTGGCTAGGGTTAAAATGGCTACCAAGGATGGTTAGCTTAGTACCCATTCCCTATGAGCAATGTTTGCCATTTATCTCTATGGCACATTGTACTGCAGCCCTGATGCCAGGGAACATGGCTGGTGGAGCCAAATAAAATATGATCTGGTAAGCACAGAATAAAGTAATATTATTTGGGCAACAGTTGAATAACGCTGTAGGTAATTGTTTTGTTTGTGGGAGTGACGTTGCAGCAGAGATGGTTTACTGCCAAGAATGCGCATTCCCTGTTTTTTTTATAGTGCTGTAACTACTCAAGTTGATGCATCACTAAACTGAGCATACAAGGCACAGCAACCTGTATGACCTGTATTAATATGATGTTATAAATTCTAGCATGTAAAATGCTTCCACTGTATACGATTGGAATGTTGTAGGTGTGAAAGCACTTGAGTGATCTCAGATGATCAAACCTGGTTAACGACATTCATTCCAAATTCATTACAATGGAGCACACCAAAATAGTTTTCTTTTGCAGGGAATCAAGTCTTACCCCTGCATCTACCATATTATGGGAACTGCCCCCCCCATTCTTGAAGTACTATAGGTTCATAGGTAGGTACTAGGATATTGGCCCAGGGGCCTATGTAAGCCTAGCCAAGAAGGTTCCCTGGCTTTCACCACTCAATAAAGTTATTTTCCTGTGCCCCTGAGGCGCAGAGCCACAGAATTGATCCCCAGGGTGAATTTCCTTTTTCCCATCCACTCATCAAGATTTTTCTTGAAGAGTGCTAATGAAGAACTCTTCTTGACATAGATAGGTAGCTTGTTCCAGAGTATGAGAAGCCTCTGGGACAGAAATCTATCCCTCCAGCATGTTCTGTTTAATGTGTTAACAAGGTTTAGGTCCCTAGAGCACGTGGCTTTGAGGGATTGGGATTTCTTTAGGTGTAGCATGTCCAACAGCTCTGGGTTTGACATAGCTTTGTATGTTAGGCAGAGATCACCTCAGAGTAGGCGATATGCTATGCAGTAAAGCTGGAGGTTTTTTTTATATGGTCAGGGTAGGGCATCTGTTTGAGTCCAGCAATCCTCTTTGTGAGGCCTTTCCAGCTGTTGCAGATATCTTGTGAGGTACATTCCAAAAGGGGTGCTGTACTCAATAATGGGTCTAATGGGAGCCAAGTAGAGGGGAACAATGACCTCTTTTTTCCTGGATGAGAACCCTTTCATGATGAGGTGTGCCACATAGAAGGATTTCCTGACTACTGTGGTGATGTGACTATCGAAGGAAAGACTACTGTCCACCTGAGTCCCAAGGTCGCTTATCACACCTTCGGCATTAAGTGGACTGCTGCCTATGAGGTAGTTCATGGGTACAGAGTTTTTTCCAAAGGGGATGACAACGCATTTTTTGGCATTGAGCTTGACACCATGGCTATGACACCAGGCATCAGTCTCAGTGAAGCCCTTCTGTAGGATGTCCGTGTCATTTGGGGACTCAACTATGGCACCTAATTTGCAGTCATCTGCAAACTTCGTCAGCCAGAGGCCCTCTGTGTTAGCCCGTACTTCAGAGAAGTAGATACCAAACATGTATATATATATATATATATATATATATATATATATATATATATATAAACATAGAAACTATCTAAAACAGCAAACAGTGATTTCAAGCATTCATTGTTTTCATTGTTACAACTGTAGACAATTAAAACATGACAGATGAAGAAAATACATCACAGCTGATGAAAATATAAAATGAGGCAGAATTCACAGTAGACTGTCTAACTAAAGGAGATCTTAGGAGTTGTAAACACATGCAGATGATGCACAACCATAAACATATAACTAAGTTATTACAGCAGGACTGCACCATACATCCTGCTAGAACAGCAAAGCTGTGCACTCAGTAAAGCTATATATTATGAAAAAACACAATAGGGCAGCCATGTACTCCCAGCAGGGTCATATGATTTGAATGAGAGTACACACGAGGACAGTACTATATAATCTGTAGCTATATAATCATATTGAGGGGGGACACCGGGCATCTGTCTCAGTGAGGCCCTTCTGTAGGATGGGCATCGCACATGTTGTGCCATGCTATGCACAAGGACAAAATGATTGACTTCAACAATTGGCTAAGCTTCTGGTGTCATTTTAAAAGGATCCAGTATCTGTCTGCCTGGGATGACATGGTTGACATACTACCATGCTTTGCCAGAGATGGCCTGCACCTGTCACCCCTGGGATTCCGGATACTAGCTAAGGTTCTTGCCTCCCCTATAGTGCTTTTTTTAGGCAAGGATTAAATGACAAATTCACCACTGTAACAGGAACAGGCAAGCAAAAACTGAGGGTGATGCTACTCAATGCTAGAAGTCTAAATCTCAAAATGAACTCACTCGAGGCAATCCTTAAAATGGAGAACATCGACATCTGTGCAGTGACTGAGACCTGGTTCAAGGCTCCAGAGAGCACCCCTGCACTACCAGGCTAAAACTCATATCACACTTTTCGGCCATGTAACCTGGACTGGAACACCAAAGGCGGAGGTGTGTCTATTTATTAAGGATATCCACACCTCCAGGCTAGCTGCTCAGCATAATGCAGCTGAGGTTATCCAAGTGCAACTAACTCTGGGCAAAACTGCAATCCAAAGTGTAGCTTGCTACAGATCCCCCACCATGCCCCAGGATTCCCACTCCTCTTTTCTTGATGTACTGGAAAATATTAGGGTTCAACCAACCACCCTAATAATGGGCGATTTCAACTACCCCACCATTAACAGGGAAAACTATTCATGTACCAACTCCTTCACTCAGCACTTTCTGAAATTCATAAACTCCAATACCCTGGATCAACTTATCCATGCCCCCACCAGGGGCAAAAATATCCTAGATCTAGTCATTACCACAACTGAAGTCAATGCCTCATTGATCCGATCCGACCATAAGCTAATTACCCTAGATATCTACATCCTGCCCCAGCCCCCATTAAGGAAACCATTGTAAAAAAATTTCTCCAAAGCCAACTTCATGCTTCTTAAGACAGAAGTGGTGAACTTCATGACAGCCATGCAGATGGACAATACAGTTATGACTACTGAATCCTACACAATTGCACTTTATAAACATTTACACAAGTGCATGGATCGTGCTATCCCAAACAGAACCAAGACGATATCTTCCAAAAAAAAGAAGCCAATCTGGTGGTCAACTGCCATAAACAAACTGTATAACAGAAGGAAGAAACTGTTGCAAAAGTGAGTAAAATCCCATGAGTGGAAGAGCTCCCTGGTCAGCCTCAGTAAGAAGCGACGATCCCTGATAAAATCCTCCAAAGCTAGTTACGAAAACAAAATCACCACTGATTCTAAAGACAACCACAAAGCATTCTATAGCTATGGCAAGAATCTCAATGGCAACACTCAGATCTTCTCTGAGTTACAGCAAAATGGCACTAAAGATACAGACCCAACTGATATTGCCAATGTCCTGGCAGACAGGTTCAGTGCTAACTTTACCCCCCTCTCACCCCCTAAAGAGCCCATCTCTATACTGGAAGAATGCAAATTTCCTGTAATCATGGCTGCACAGGTAAAAACCATACTCTCCAAAGCCAAGAACACAGCATCCATGGGACCAGACAACATCCCAAACTGCATTCTACACGAACTACAGAACGAACGTGCACCTCACCTAAGTACCATGTTCAATCATAGCCTCACCTCAGGCTTTGTGCCTGCTGAATGGTGCACAGTGACGGTTATCCCACTCCACAAGGGGGGAGCCATTATGGACCCCGGGAACTATCACCCCATTAGCCTGACTAGCCTGGTCTACAAGGCCATGGAACGTATCATTATGGAACTTATAAACAAAGACATTGGTAATCTCCAAACTCTGGACCCAACCCAGTTCGGGTTTGTAAAAGGCAGATCATGTCTCCTAAACCTAATAGACTTCTTTGAAGCAGTCACCAAAGCCGTAGACGAGGGTAAGGTGGTTCACACAGCCTATCTAAATCTTGCCAAGGCTTTCGTCATCATCCCCCACTCTGGAATTATAGATAAACTCACTGAACTAGGTATAAATTCCCATGTCACAAGATGGGTTACCAACTGGCTCACTGACAGAACTCACACTGTGAAAGTAGCAGACTCCAAATCTGACTTCAGACCAGCGACAAGTGGAGTAGCACAGGGTTCAGTCCTGCGTCCTCTCCTGTTTGGTATCTACTTCTCTGAAGTACAGGCTAACACAGAAGGTCTTTGGCTAATGAAGTTCACAGATGATTGCAAACTAGGAGCCATAATCAAAACTCCTAACGATGTGGACATCCTACAAAAGAGCCTCACTGAGACAGATGCCTGGTGTCAAAGCCATGGCCTCAAGCTAAATGCCAAAAAGTACGCTGACATCCCCTTTGGTAAAAACTCTGTACCCATGAAATACAACATAGGTGGTAGTATACTTAATACTGAAAGTGTGATAAGAGACCTTGGGACACAGGTGGACAGTAGTCTCTCCTTTGATAATCACATCACCACATTAGTCAGGAAATCCTTCTTAATGGCACACCTTATCACAAAAGGTTTCTCATCCATAAAAAAAGAGGTCATTGTTCCCCTCTACTCATCACTCATGAGACCCATCATAGAGTACAATGCCCCTTTTGGTATGTACCTCACAAGACATCTACAACAACTGGAAAGGCTGCAGAAATACCTCACAAATAGGATTACTGGCCTCAAACAGATGCCCTACACAGATCGTCTCAAAAAACTCCAGCTTTACTCCGTCGCATATCGCCTACTCAGAAGTGATCTCTGCCTAACATACAAAGCTATGTCAAACCCAGAGCTGTTGGACATGCTCCACTTAAAGAAATCCCAATCCTTCCGAGCTACACACTCTAGGGACCTAAACTTTGACACCACAATAAACAGAACATGCCGGAGGGATAGATTCCTGTCCAGAGACTTCCCATACTCTGGAATAAACTACCTAACTATATCAAACAAAGCTCCTCATTAGCACTCTTCAAGAAAAATCTTGATGATTGGATGGGAAATACGATATTCACCCCGGGGATCACTTCTGTGGCTCTGCTCGACAGTGGTACAGGAAAATAATTTTCTTGGGTGGCAAGAGCCAGGGTACCTTTTTGGCTGGGCTTGTGTAGGCCCCAGGGCTGATAGCCTAGTACTTACCTATGAACCTATGAACCTATAACACACAACAGTGCAGCACTGTTCACCCAGTTTGGAAGCATGCTTACAATGATGGTACACATCAGGGTAGTATTGTGCATGGGGGGGGGCAATGATGGTACATGACAGCAGCACTGTGCACCCAGCAGACCCGTATACTTGCATTTATAGTAGACATCAGGGTAGCACTGTGCACCCACTTGGGCCATGTCCTTATGATGGCATACAGTAGGGCAGTACAGTGCACTCAATGCAGCCACTTATTTGTAATGATGTCATACAGCAGGGTAGCACTTTGCACCCAAGTGCATAATACTTATAATGGTGATGCACAGCATGGTAGCTTAATGCACTTAGTTAGACCTTATGAATCTAATGACAGTAAGTAGTAGGGCATCACTGTGCATTTTAGGGGGTTATGTACTTATACTCATGCTGCACAGCAGGGTAGAACTGTGTATCCACTGGGGCCTTGTGCTTATTATGAGGGTACACAGCAGGATAGCATGGTGCATCCTTCTCAGCAACAGTGTACATGACATTGGGGTTTATTAAATTACTGTTTGTTGACCTAGTAAGACAATTGCTCAATGAACACTTATCAACTGTAACTGGGGCCAGTGGCAGTAGTACAAAATATGAAAGATAAAGCAGAAAAATGATAGAAAGCAGTTATATAAATGATTATTTGTACAATTGATTACATTGAGAGCTGAAAAAGTGAACCTAATTGACCAAGGCAAGTCTAAACAAATTGTGAAGAGGCCCTTATTTACTTGGATATGTTCAGTTTATATACATGAAAATCTAAAACTGTAAACTAAAATCAAGTCTGACAATAAATGAAAAAAAAGAGAAATAAAAAAAAACATTGTGGAAACAAATCAACTGAAGCTACAGAATGGCACTTAAGTTATGTACTATATGTGCAATGTATTGTCTTATTGTGATACACAGGATTATAATTGGTTATGCTTAAATAAGTGCAATGTGTAAAAGTAAGAGTTACATTTCATAATACAGAAGATTGGGTCAGAGTAAGCATTACAAGTAAATAATGTAGCTTATTCTCTGTAATATTATGCTATTAACCATTATCCCTGTAGCAATTGCATGCTATTTCACTTTAAATATTTGCACCAGTCTGATTTATATCAAGGGAGAGTCCCTTGGTTCTGTTTCTAGTGGGAGTTTATTCCATGGTACTGATAAAGGCTTGTTGTCCTATGACTGTTTTACTTGGGGACTATACAGTGTAATCAGATTTCCTTCACTACTTCTTAAAGAATACGTCTGTTGCTTGATACAGAGTTTCCCCTTTAGAAGCCATCAATTACAACCTTGTATATCAGGGGCTATGTTGATGTTTCAGTGACAGGCAGCCAATTCATTTTGTTGAGAAGGTTGCAGTGTTGGGTAATGGGATCAGCAAGTAGAGCAAATCTGCATGTTCTGTTTTCTGCAATCTGTAGCTTATAGAAATTGTGGGTTGCGTGAAAAACAAGAAATGGCAAGTGATATTCCAGTTCTGAATGCAGACTATTTTTCAAAGTGCAATGAGGCCAGCAGGAGAGACGAGGCAAGTTATTTTGCAGGATAGTTTTATCAGTGTTAGAACTTTAACAATATTGTTAGTGTGGACATTGAAGTTCAAGAAGGGAACAAGAGTAAGGCCAAGAAGGTTTCTCTTCAGACACACTGGGAATACTGTTGTTATGGTTATCTGTTATTTTTAAGCATGGTACTTGCGGAAGCTTGCGAATGGTAGAAAAGAGCGATAAGTCAGTCATTTTGTTGTTAATGAGAACAAGGTTACTGTTTTCTGCCCAGGTGCAGAGATGAGAGAATAAGTGTTTGACTGTGGTTTGGAGGTGCTGGGGAGCCTGGCATGATTCTAGAAGAATATTTAATGGTAGATAGTCTTTGATAAAATCAGTAATGAATAAGGAAAACATTAGAGGGCTGAGGTCTGCTCCCTGAAGGACAATCGTATTGAGTGTGCCTATTGCTGAATATTTATTATTGTAAGAAACTCAAAGGTTCTGCTTTCGAAGTACCTTACAAACCATTTAATTGGGCTGACACATAACTTAAATTTATGTAGTTTGTCAATGAGTAGACTGTGGTCTACTGTCCAGAAAGTTCTAAACATATCCACAAATATGTCAGCTATAATGAGTCCATTGTTGATATTAGTATAGACTGCAGCTATTGCTGAGAGAAAGGATGTAGTGATAATAAATGCATTTCTAAAGCCATGCTGTTTATGCGATCAAAGTCCATCACTATTAATGTGCTTGATAATTTATCTGTAAAGGATTTTTCAAAGATTCTGCCTATGGTGCTGAATTGGATATTGGTCTCTAGTCCTTTTGAGTTTGGGGAAGGGGAATAACAACAGAGTGCAAAGAGGGGAATTTTCCTGTACTAAAGAAAGACCTAAGATAAAAGTTAGATGGTTAACAATTTGGTCTGCTGCTGTCCTGAGGAATATGCAGTGAAGGGTTATGATGTTTGCCAAAGAGAGTTTTAAGTTGCTTGGACGTTTCTTAGATTCTTTAACTGAAATCTCTGAGAAGACGTTTGCTGCATATTCTGATAAAGGATACAATCTTAGAGTTAGGTTACAATCAAGTGATGAGTGATTTGTGGGATACAATGAGTTGGTGATGACCTGGATGGATGAGAACGTTTTTAAAGCTGGCTGTGTCTGCAGATAGTCTGTTTGTGGCTTTACGTTTAGTGGAGGTTGTAGAGAAAAATGTATGACTTGTGAAGGATTTTATTTCTTTCCAAAAATGTTTAGGGTATCTTTGGCTATTGTTTGGGTTTCTCTTCAAAACAGATATTTAGCATTGTTGGTTCCAATTATGAATTTCTTGAGGGATATATAAGCTTAATGAAGTTGTTCATTTGAAGCATTCTGATTTCAAATTTCTCAGGCCTTATCTATTTTTTTAATTATATTGCTGACTTCACTTGTTAACCGGGGGCATTTATATCCCCATAGCCTCCTACAATTTGTAGGGAGTAGGGAATTTTTGTATTGTGCTTTGGGTGTTGATGAGGAATAAGTCATCTTCAGGATCTTGGATGAGGAATAGAGGAGACCAATCAAGATTACTCAGATATTGGTCTACAATGCTTGTTTTATAGCTAGCAATGTAGCGATATAATTGATTTAAAGGTCTAAAGATTGAATAATTTCCTGTTTATATATCGTATCTGGTTAGTTCCCTTATTAGTTAATCTAGATAGTATTGATGTAGTACTTTGTTTAATTTTGTAAACTGAGGACCAGCACAGTTGTAATCAATCCCACCAAGTATAATGGAGTTTAAGGGACAGCCATTAGTGAAGTTTCTAACAGGGTGTTATTAATAAAACTTAGAGAAGGGAAGATGTGATGGTAAGAAGGGTGTGATGACCCAGATTTAAGCTGGCTGATATCCACTTTGGTGCTTGATTATTTTTATGACTGGGCATGGTTGAGGAAGCAACTTGTAATGGAGAATATTGTTTAATAGCAGCATTCTACTACCAGCTCTAGAACCAGGCCTAGAATTATAAAGTATGTTGCAATTTGCCAGAATGAAGGGGAAAGGGGAATAATCATCCTTTAACTATGTTTCTGTTATGTCTGGTATGGGGTATTTTTCAAGAATGATCCAGGCTTCCATATTTTCCCATTTAATATTTACACTACAGGCATAGATGTAGTCTATCTGTAGAAACCTGTGTTTCAATGCTTGATGGGAGATTGAAATTATTGTTGTGAACTTATCAGGTTAGGGTGCTTGCTCATGTGTTCCAAGTTGATGCAGCCCTGGGTTGACATGTGCATCCCTTGGTCTAATTATTTTGTACTTTAAGCACAAGATCCAGACAGTTAGGCATTTCCTGAGATTGGATTTCCTGAGGGGGATAATAAAGGCTTATGCTTTAGCATGTATATTTGAATTACAAATGGCTTTCTTGTAGAACAGGTAATTACTTTAAATAAGTTGTAGAGAGGAGAGGAGAGGGTAGCTGAATAAGAAAGTAATACCCCTTTGTTATATGGTGGTTTTTACTATCCGGTGATATTATTGGCAGGTTATCAGTAAGAATGTATTGCTGATCGTGAGAGCAGTAGGACCAAGCAGAAAAGAGGAAATCTTAGAGATGTCATTGTTGTAAGATGGGAACAGTTTTTTTTTTTATGTGTATGCTGCTTCAGCTGGGGTAGGATTTACTGACTATGTGTGACTATGAGTGATATTTAAAAGAATTATAAAGTATGTCATAATTTGACAGAATGAAGGAACTTTCGCAATAGTCATCCTTTAACCATGTTTCTGTTATGGCTAGTATGTGAGTTTATCCACTTATAATGAGGGTACATGATAGGGTAGCATGGTAAAATTATCACAAGGATGATACCTTTATGCCATCACAGCCTTATTCCTCTTCACCTGGTAACTTGCAGAAGAGAGGTGTACAAAGTATGAGATATTGCTGTTTTGTCAGTAAAAAAAAAAAAAAAAAACACTGCCTGCCCCTAACTCTCTTCTCTAGTAGTCTGTTACACTCCAAATTGTTCACTCCAAAGATCCGACCAACTTCTCCTAGATATTTACAAGCCCAATAAAAACATTGGCAAACTTTTATACAAATACTATGTATCTCAAACTCCCTTCCAATATAAAAAACATCACACACATAAATCGATTCAAAAAAGAACTAAAAAACTCCCTATCAAACTCATGGATCTACCCCTACCAGGACCCCACATAACTCCCCCCGCCTTATCTATGATTCAGTTTTTCTATTTCAACTCTAACTCTCATAACTTTTCTACCATTAGGGTACCTCTACTACACTTTAATTAGTGAAAATATCATCATATCATCCTGTACTACACCTGTTGTTTCACTGTCTACTACAATCTATTTATAAATTTATGTTTTCAATGTTGACCTTTTCTTTGTTATGTAACATCAGTTGTATTAATTTACTTTTAATGTTTGTTTGTCATTGCATCTGCCTTGCTATGTACCAATTTATAATTCATCTTTATTTGCATTATGATACTGCCCTATTTGTCTTCCATAGTCTATCTTAAATGTACATTGATCATTTGTTTATATTGTACTGGAGCTTTCCCCTTGGGTCTCATTTAAGCCTGATTCCATGTCAAAGAGATGGAGCCTCAAGTGTTAAACAGGATGCTGCAGTTCGGTATTATTTATGTGTTTTTGTGTGTGTGTGTGTGTGTGTGTGTGTGTGTGTGTGTGTGTGTGTGTGTGTGTGTGTGTGTGTGTGTGTGTATGTGTGTCTCTCTCTCTCTCTCTATACACATATATATATATATATATATATATATATATATATATATATATAGGTTTACTTCATATGGTCGACAGATCATTTGATCGATATTCATTTCATCGTCAGCTCATTTGGTTGACAACCAGTATTCAAGGCACTTAGGGATTTGCCCCCCTCCACAATGGTGTGCGACCCTGGAGTGTGCGAAGCCCCCCACCTATTTTCATTTAAAAGCATGAAAATACAAGAAAAACTACACATTTTAAACAAAAATAGGTGGGGGGCTTTGCCCCCCACACCCCCTAACTATATTTAACAACTCCAGGGTCGCACAACATTGGGGAGGGGGGCAAATCCCTGTTAAGTGCCTTGAATATTGGTTGTCAACCAAATGAGCTATCGACCAAATGAATGTCGATCAAATGATCTGTCGATCTTATGAAGTAGACCCATATATATATATATATATATATATATATATATATATATATATATATATATATATATATATATATATATATATATATATATATATATATATGTGTGTGTATATATCTGTGTGTTATCACTTTCCCTTTGAAATATCTAAAGAAAACTTTCTGGAACTTACCCTTCTTATGGATTGCAATATATCTCAGTGATGTATTTGGCTGCAATGTATTGCTCATGTGAATACAGGGAATTTTGGTTATACGGTGCTTCATCTCAGAAGCATTTTTCCTTTTCTGAAGAAATATATATGATTTTTACTTCTGATGTAGTGGTCAGCCATGGAAAATATATTCTGAGAATGCACTGCTTGCTTCAGTTGTGCACCTTATGTTTTTGTTGTTGTTGTTGTGTCTTTCGGCTTTTCCAGGTTAGGGGTTGCCACAGCGGAACTCCGGTCCGCTAATGATTGGCAGTTGCCAGCCCTGATGTACAACCTTCTCAACGAAGGTATGCCCATTCACGCGTGCACCTTATGTACCAACTCTAAATTCAAAGCATGTAATACACTATACTAGACTACAACAGTTAAATGAGTGATGAATATGACTGCTGTATATTTCTCCCTTCAGTATAGGAAATTTCCCCCGAGAAATATTAAAGTAGAATTCAGGTGTAACATATGTTTATTTTTTTCTCTAACATCATGAAACATCATGACATACAAATTGTATACATGCGTCACACTCTTGACCTTGAAAAGACCTCAAATAACTAGAGATGGAATCCAAAAAAATGCATTTTGCCAGACTGTATCAATTAAAGTAATGGGCATGAATGTTTCTAAGATGCAGTATCTCAGACCTTATGAAGAATATTTGATAAAACATTCTCAGAACTATTAGATATTCAATCACACATGCATTTATGACTGGCCATTGGTCCATGGGGATTTTAAAGCAGATTCGTACTGAACATGACTGTAACTCACAAAAAATGTGTATCAAAGAAACTGAGTAATGATATTGTCTGAGAATTCTTTGTATTACCATTCATGTATAGAAATCATTTAACAAAACATAGAGGAAATCAAGCGCAATGTAATATGCCATTCTGTCTGTAAAATTAATATCAAGTCTCTTTTGAGACTTTTTTGCAAAACCCTCAAGGAATTATCCATGGCCATGCAGACAAACTGCATCTTTGGCTGCCATCCATCTGGTAGAGATGTAAGCGTAGCTCATTGATGACTAACCCCATTAAATTTCCTCTGCCAGTACAGGCAGTTATCATCATTACATGTTTATTTATTTATCTATCTATCTTTGATTACCAGGAAAGTCTGACTGGGATAAAACCCTTTTTCAGTGGAGGCCTGAGAAGAAAATATTCACAGTTTACAGTTTTGTCATATACATAAAATACTGTTACATGATACAAGGAAAACAAAATACACGTTCAAAGGTTTATAGGTTCATAGGTTGGTACTAGGCTATCGGCCCTAAGGCCTATACAAGCCTAGCCATAACAATTCCCTGGCTATTCCTTCCAGCAGTATTTACTTCCCTAGACCCCTGTCTAGCAGGGTGACTGACGTGATCCCTGGGGTGAATTTCCTATCTCCCATTCAATCATCAAGGTTCCTTTTGAAGAGGGCCAAAGAAGTGCTCTGCTTGACATGTATGGGCAGTCTATTCCAGAGTCTGGGGAGTCTCTGGGTCAGGAATCTATCCCTCCAGCATGATTTGTTCATTATGATGACAAGGTTTAGATCCCTGGAGGATGTGTCTCTGAGGTATTGGGATTTCTTTAAGTGTAGCATGTCCAACAGCTCTGGGTTTGACATGGCCTTGTATGTTAAGCAGAGATTGCCTATGATTAGACGATATGTGACAGAGTATAGGTGGAGTTTTTTTAGATGGTCAGCATAGGGCATCTGCTTTAGGCCTGTGATTCTTTTAGTGAGGTATTTCTGTGGCCTTTCCAGTTGTTGCAGATGTCTTGGGAGGTACATACCAAATGGGGCGTTGTACTATATAATGGGTCTAATGAGGGATGAGTACAGTTGGACAATGACCTCCTTTTTTCTGGATGAAAAGCCATTAGTGATGAAGTGTGCCACATAGAAGGATTTCCTGACTGTTGTGGCAATGTGGTTATCGAAGGTGAGACCACTGTCCATCTGTGTCCCTAAATCTCTTATCACACTTTCGGTGTTTAGTGTACTGCTACCTATGTGGTAATTCATGGGTACATGTTTTTTCCCAAAGGGGATAACTATACCTTTCTTGGCATTGAGCTTGAGCCCATGGCTCTGGCACCAAGCATCTGTATCTGTAAGACCCTTTTGTAGAATAGCCACATTATTTGGTGATTCAATAATGGCTCCCAGTTTGCAGTTATCTGCAAACTTTGTTAGCCAGAGTCCCTTAGTGTTGGCTGGTACTTCACAGAAGTAGATGCCAAACAAGAGCGGTCCCAGAACTGAACCTTAGGTACTCCACTTGTCACTTTTATAGCGCGGTTACTGTCAGTAAGCCATTTGGCAACCCATCGAGTGATGTAGGGATTAATGTCCAGCTTAGTAAGTTTATCTATGATTCCAGAGTGGAGGATGGTGTTGAAGGCCTTGACGAGGTCCAGATAGGCTGTTTGGACCACCTTACCCTTGTCCATGGCTCTGGAGACTGATTCGAAGAAGTCCATCAGGTTCAGGAGATAAGATTGGCCCTTCAGGAACCCAAACTGCATGGAGTCCAGTATTTGAAGGTTGCCAATGTCTTTGTTTATAAGTTCCATGATAATACGTTCTGTGGCCTTGCAGATCAGGCTTGTCACACTGATGGGTGGGTAGATCCCAGAATCCAAGGTGGATTCCCCTTGTGGAGTGGGTTAACTGTGCACAAAGCCTGAGGTGAGGCTATGATTAAAAATGACACTTAGGTGAGGTGCCAGTTCATTTTGTAGTTAATGTGGTACACAGCCTGGGATGTCGTCTGGTCCCATGGATGCTTTATTCTTAGCTTTGGAGAGTGCGTATTTTACCTGTGTGGCTGTTATTACTGGAATTTGGCAATCTTTTGGTACTGAAATGGGCCCTTTAGAAGGTGGGGGGGTAAAGTTTGCACTGAATCGATATGCCAGGATATTGGCAATATCCTTGGGATCATTATATTTAATGCCATTCTGTTGTAGCTCAGAGCAGATCTGAGCATTGCCATTTAGATTCTTGGCATATCTATAGAATGCCTTGTGGTTGTGTTTGGAATCTTTGGCAATTTTATTTTTGTGACTAGCTTTGGAAGATTTTATGAGGGATCTCAGCTTCTTACTGAGGCTGGTAAGGGAGTTTTTTGCATCCTGGGATTTACCTCTTTTC
The DNA here is from genome assembly GCF_019279795.1 of Protopterus annectens. NCBI lineage: Eukaryota > Metazoa > Chordata > Ceratodontiformes > Protopteridae > Protopterus > Protopterus annectens. The sequence continues at coordinate 1,538,118,792 of NC_056731.1, read as the reverse complement.
TGCAACTGTTTCTTCCTTTTGTTATAAAGTTTGTTTATGGCAAAGGACAAACAGATCGGCTTCCTTTTTTGGGAAGAGAGTGTCTTGGTTCTATTGGGGATGGCACGATTCATGCACGAGTGGACGTGTTTGTGCAGTGCCTTAGTGTAGGATTCAGCAGTCGAACTTTCAGTTCCCGTCTGCATGGGTGTCATGAAGTTTGTCACTTCTGACTTGAGTAGCATGAAGTTGGCTATGGAGAAGTTTTTTACGGAGGTTTCCTTACTGGAGGTTGGGGGTGGGATGTGGATGTCAAGGGTGATTAGCTTATGGTCAGACCTGACCAACGAGGAAGTGACCATAGGTGTGGAGTATCAATTTCCCATGTTGGTAATGACCAGGTCTAAGATATTGGAGCCCCTGGTGGGACTAAGGATTAGTTGATCCAGGGTGTTGGAATTTATGAATTCCAAGAATTGATGGGCAAAGGTGTTGGTACACGAGTAGTTTTCCTAGTTAATCGCAGGGTAGTTGAGTTGCATGAAAGAAAAAAATTACAATAACGTAGATAAGCATTCAACACAGCATGTACTTTAATTACAATAACGTAGATAAGCATTCAACACAGCATGTACTTTAATTACAATAACGTAGATAAGCATTCAACACAGCATGTACTTTAATTACAATAACGTAGATAAGCATTCAACACAGCATGTACTTTAATTACAATAACGTAGATAAGCATTCAACACAGCATGTACTTTAATTACAATAACGTAGATAAGCATTCAACACAGCATGTACTTTAATTACAATAGCGTAGATAAGCATTCAACACAGCATGTACTTTAATTACAATAACGTAGATAAGCATTCAACACAGCATGTACTTTAATTACAATAACGTAGATAAGCATTCAACACAGCATGTACTTTAAAATGAGCATTCAGTAGGAATAGACACACACAAATATTTAAATGATCTATATACAGGAAGTACATGTATACTGTGTGTACATGTCTATATAAATATATATGTGTGTGTGTGTGTGTGTGTGTGTGTGTGTGTGTGTGTGTATATATACATACATATATATATATATATATATATATATATTATTATACATACATATATATATATATATATATATATATATATATATATATATATATATACACATATATATGCATGTATATACATATGTATATATATATATATATATATATATATATATATATATATATATATATATATATATATATATATATATATATATATAAATATATATATATATATATATAGTTTAACTTCAGAATCCTGAAATATCACAATCCTGAACTTCATAATCTGGAAGCCCAAAATCCTGAAAATTCAAAAACCCAAAAACTCAAAATCCTGAATCCCAAAAGACTGAAAACACACATGATACATATACTGACTATAGACAACACGAACCATATTACATTCTACCAAATATAACCAGGGGGGCAAACTTATATGCATGTATATACCTATACATATCTCTCTCTTTCTCTCTCTATGTGTGTATATATATATATATATATATATATATATATATATATATATATATATATATATACATATATATATAGAGAGAGACTACTCAATGTGATTACTAGAGTGACCCCAGCATCTGACTGTTTTGTTGGCTATTTAGGAACATAATTTTAAGGAATGTCCAGAAGTTTAGAGACCATTATTCAGTCAAAACTGAAAATCAGCACTGAAGAAATATTTCTTTAAATTAGGGTATTTGGCAAAGTCAAGTGATAAACCAAACTACTTGTTATAAGTCAGCAGTTTGTAATTAAATCTTACATTGTTTTATGTACTGCAGAGCTACCTTACCTTGGATGTTGACACATCCCATTGCAGCTAAGTACAATGTTGTCTCACTCACATATCTTGTCTTTAGCGGAACAAATAATCTTGATTGCCAGAACAAAAATCTTGAACTGAACTACCAGGAATTAGAAATGTACTTTCCAGTTTACAACATATGTCAGAAAAATACAATACTAACTAGAAATGCCAACAGAAAGTTAACTTACTAGTATGACAGTCTGCACTGTTTATAGTTGACAGTGCATAAATTCCAAGAACTTTGCAAATCAGACATTTTCAGTCTGTATACATTCCATATTAATTAATTAATTAATTAATTAATTAATTAATTAATTAATTAATTAATTTCCAGTTAGATGACCGGGGAGGGCCACTGGGCTCAAATATCCCATTTTCAGTGGAGGCCCGGGGAGAAAAGCTCCATAATACAAAATAATAGCTACAAATTTCAAAATACAACAAAATACAATACACAGTTGCAAAAGGTACAGTAAACAACTTGTAGGTATTAAATAGCAAACTAAGCACAGCTGAACTGCAATATACATACAATATATACTACATATTTACATGTTTATAGGCTGAGAACAGTAGTAGAGAGTAGAATTTGTTCATAGGTTAGAAATGTCTGATAATGATATAAAAGTAGTATGTATTCATTTTCATTATTCAGCTATTTTGTTTGTTAGAAGAGAATGCCAATTCTGTTGTGAAGAATCTTTTACACAGTTCATGATTCATTTTGGAATTAGCTATGGGAGTGCATTGTTAGCACTACACACTTTAGTAGCATATACATATAAACAGAAATAAAAGCACCGCTAAGTGGGTTCTGGTAGTTTGACCCTAACGGGATAGTGTTAGCCAAAAGGAGCATCATACAGACAGACTTATAAAACATGTACAAAACAAATCTATCACTTGGAAAATAATAAGTTATTATTTTATTTAACATTTGTTAACTGGGAAAGTCCAACTTGGAACAAAGCCAATTCTCAGCGAAGGCCTGGGAAGAAAAGCTTCAGATGCATGCCTTTGTAATGTGGGAGGAAACCAGAGCACCCAGAAGAAACCCGCACAAACATAAGGCGGAAATATAGACTCCACACAGAAAGAACCCCAGCTGAGAATCGAACCACAGAACTTCTTGCTATGAGGCAACAATGCTACTGCTGCACCACTGCACCGTTATTAGAACATGAAAAATCAAGACACAGAGTTACAGAATTATAAAATTACAAAATCTGATTGTTTGGTTTGCCTGATTTTTTTGACAGTTTATTATTTGATATCATATGAATTATGATAGAGTGATTAGTTCAATTGACTGAGCCAATGGCCTGAGTTAACTTATAAAATCAAGACACAGCAAAATATTTCCATCATGCCTAGACCTCATTAGAAGTATAACACTGTATATATATATATATATATATATATATATATATATATATATATATGTGTGTGTGTGTGTGTATATATACATATATGGTTTCACTTCATATTGCCGAAATGCTGAAATATTGAATTCCAGCTTTTTGACAGCATAAAAGTGAAATGATTAAAACACTGACACTTCACAACCACAAAATCACAACATTGAACACACAGCACACAGCACACAACACACAAACCATAACACCCTACCATAAAACACTGAAATACAACACAACACCACACAGGCACACACCTACACTACACATATGCAGGGGGGCAAGCCCCACTGCACCCCCACCCCCACCCCACCCCACCCCCACTTATATATACTAACTCCGAGAGTGCACAAACAGTAAAAAAAAAAAAAATCACACACAGCCAACAAACACACTCATACTCCTACCTCCCTACCCTGACCCACTCGTACAAGTTACAGAAACACTCACGTACTCTCACTCACCTTAAACTGCAGACACCATCCCAGCCTAACACTTCCGTACAATAATGAAAATGCATAATCGTGAATTCGACATAGTCCTATTCGCGATTATGAGCTTTCGTTATTTAGAGGTTTCGGCTTCATGGACACAAATTGCTGAAATTCGATATTTCAGCAATTCGCGTTTATGAAGTGAAACTATATATATATATATATATATATATATATATATATATATATATATATATATATAGATACACACACACACACACACACACACACACACACACACACACACACACATACATAAACACATACATATATATATATATATATATATATATATATATATATATATAATAAACTTGTTTAAAGATATTTTAAAGATTTCCTACCTAGAAGCACTTCTTATTGTTCTTCATAACTTAATCCATTCATTAATAATCATTGCATGAACCATTTCATTTTCTTTGATGTATTGCTAATGTCATAGCATAGACATTTCTATCTGCCTCTTACAGTGTTCCTTCCGAGCCAGTCTTCAGCATTCTAGTAGAAAACTCTTACCTATTGCTGTATATGCCATTACTAAATCCCCTCTTAATCAATATTGTAATGCACTCAGCTGCCTTATCTTTTCCTCATAAGAAAGGCTAGACATTAGTGAAGGTTCTCTGAGTATATATATTCGAGAAATGGTTATTAAGGTCATATAAAAGGGGATCGTTATTACTCGATTTCTATATGGTAACAGATGAAGTATCCAACCTTCTCATTTGCAAGAGTACATAAACCATCTGTATGCTGATCAAAGATTATACTATAATCCACTAGTATCTCAAGAATAGTATGCTTGCATATTTAATAAATTTTAACTTTCTTTCAAACTGAGTCAAGCTCCAACTCTTTGTTCTAAAAGATGTGAACTATAGACTTACTCATGTTTATTCTTTATCAGGTGCACCAAGGTGTTTAAAATGGCATATGTACATTATTAATATAAATTTTGAAAAACAGTTGCTACAGCAGTGACCCATGAGGATTCCTTAATTCACAAGCCTCATATTCTATAGTCAACTTGTCTGTTAACACTGAGTCCATCCAAAAATCCTGATTTTCTGTTAATTTTCTGTAACATTTTTAGCAGTTAACTATCATTAGCTCTGTCAAAAAGTTGACTGAAGTCAGAAATATTATTTCTGTTAATAACCTGTTGTCCCTGGGCTTCAGACAATTTTTTTATCCAAAAATCATAAATTTAATTTTGTTAGACCCTTTTGAATATGAATGCTGTCTGTCATCCTGGCACAATGGATTCTTAATACAGTAATCTATGTACTCTTACTTTTTTCAGTATGTTACAGATCCTGCTGAACTGATAAATGGGCCTATATTGGTTAGGACAATGAATGTTCTTCCCACTTTTTCTCAAAATGGACATATTGTCTACTTTATGTGACTTCAATTGTAGATATTCTCCTATTTGTAAAATAAAGGTAGCATCCCTAAATGGACCAGGGTCACGTTAGTCAGAGTCAGAGTTTTGGTCTTGTGGGCTATCAAAATTGGCTCATAATGTGTTCACATACAATATGTTTGTTTAGCTAGGAATTTTTTTTCCAGAATCACTTTATGTAATTTATTCCTGGAAAATGTCACCTTATTAACTGTAATATGCCAGTGGCACAATAGATAACATACCCTTAATGTCTGTGTGATTTATCACTGCATTATATAATTTTTGCTTTTAACATTAATTTACTGCTTGTATTTTTTATTCAGTATTCCTGGATATGATTTTCAATGTTTGAACAGAAAAAAATGCATTTGGAATAAGGCACAACTTTGATCAAAGGACCTTACTGAACTCCAAAAACAGGTACTTGATCCAGGTTACTGGCACTGCATGCATTTTATACTATTTTCACAGTTTTTCTCAATATATAATCACTTGAGCTGGAAAAAAGCTAAAATGTTACTATTGTAATATTCATGAAGTACAAGCAAATGATTACAGAATGTGTTTTTTAAGCTATGTTGAATTATAGATGATTATGTTAAAATACTGACGGAACATAGCTTCACAATCTGATTACCTTCATTAGTTTAGATGGTTATCAATGTTTTTCTTTGTATGTTTTTTTCTGTTACTAGGCTGATGTACAAGCCTACTTTCATAGATTTATGCTGATTTTTGCAATTTTATAACTTTTTGCTTTCATAGAACATGATAGCAGTTAGTAGCTCATCCGTCTCAGTGAAAAGGCTTATCACAATCCTATTGCAAGAGTGACATCTATAGGTTATATCCCAAAGGTATTCTCTGTATATAAAGAATAGTTTGTGGAAGTACAAACTAGCCAAAGACTGCGGCTTACTCTTGTTATGGTTCACGCTAAAATCACAAAAATACACTGCTTACGTCTAAAGTGTAATGCAGCATGAACTTTAGTGCAAAACTGCTTGTAATTAAAACAAATCAAAGCATCACACTTAAAACTCTGCAAAATAAAATATGAACACATTTAAACGTTATCTTCCACTCTTTCTTAATTAGTGTGTGGCAATCAATACAACACCAACCAGAGGGATTGTCAAACTGACAAAGCAGACCAGAGAAGACAGACACCAACAAAAGATGAATATTCATATACACTAGTAATTAGTATTCCCTCACAAGAGAGCAATCTGGTAAAAAAACAGAGACTGCTTATGTGGGGGCTGCATCCCCCATACCACCCACTAATTATATACAGCAACTCTGACATTGCATATTTATAAGCAGATGATATTATTTATTAACATATAAAGGGTATTCTGTACTTTATTTTAAACAATGTGCACTTTTGAAGTCATATTTCCCAACATTACTTTTCTTTAGTTTTAGTTGATAACAACATGAGATGCTCCAGATGTTGGCCAGCTATAACTGTTCGATGATTTCCTTTATGATGAAAAGTGTATATGATGAAAAAGAGCTTTGATTAGTAGTATATGATGAAAAGCCATTCAAAGGATATAACCATAGACTCATACTTATTATATATGCAAATGAAAGGAAACCCTCTAGCTAGGCATAGTAAGTGCATTTACACAGCTATTTGCATTGTGCCTGGCACAGGAGTCAATTTACTGTGCTTGCTGTCAACAAGACAGTGTTATAAGAAAAACTTTAATGCCAACTATGACTCTTGGCTGCCGCTTCCTTTTCCTGGTATCATTCATTGCTGCTAGTAAGATGAATGAATGGGACAACAAATGTTGGATCTTAGTGGGCACTAACAGAATGTGGGAGCGGTACAAAAATTAACTTTTTATGCAAAACATAGTCTTCCTTGTAGCACAAGGGATTGCTGTTGACAAGGGTCTGTCAGTGGATATTGTATTTTTGGATTTATCAAAGGCTTTTGACACTTTTACAGATTCTGAGCTAATAAGATGTTTACAAAAACTAGACACTAACCCATCTTTTTACTATTAAGCAAGTCTATCTCTAGGTTGCTATGATAAATATCATTGTTTCTGCTTATTTGGCTATCCCAAAGCAGTGAAACATAACTTCCTATGGTAGCCATATGTTATGCAATGATTGTAAGCTGGGGTGGTAACTGGTTAGAATCTGGATGTTGCCTCCTGTTGACAAGGCTAACTGGATAATTTCTGAGATTTGGCATAATATTATTTATTTTATTTTGTACACTGCAGTGTGTGCCTCGCAGTAAGATGTTGTCCTGTTCGATTTTCAGTTAGAGTATCTTCTGTGTGGAGACATGCATGAATGGGCGTACCTTCGCTGAAGGTTGTGCGTCAGGGCCGGCAACTCGGCACGTAAAAATCTACTGCCAATCATTAGCAGTCCGGAGTTCCACTGTGGTGACCCCTAACTGGGAAAAGCCAAAACACACAACAAGAACCCTGCAGTGTGTAGCCCTTCCCACTGAAACTTGTAATAATCAAGATCTCCATATGTGGGGCGATGTTATCATTAAGAAAGTTGATTATTATTAGCATGCTGTTACCGTCATGCGTTGTGCTATGTCTTACCATATACATGTGTTAGATATTTATGTCAATATTTTTGTATAATTTAAATTTTACTGAAAACTGCTTCATTTAGGAAAATGCATTACTTCTGTTTATAAGATAAAGTCCTATTAGTCCTTTACAGGATATGATGCTTTATTTTGCATTAATGTTATGGCGTCAGAATTTAAAACTTTAAAAATATATCCACATTTTTTCTGGTAAGCATATTTGAGAGGCACTGAATATTTACATATATAAATAGATTGAAAGACTCTGACATTGTACTCCATTAATTATAATTTACATAGTGGTAATGTGATGTTTAGACAAGCAGTATATGTTTTTAAAAGCTTGTACTATCCTCTGGGTACTGGGATTAATCTGTGTCAATGTTAATAGCTAGTTGATACTTAAATTTATTCTTTTCCTACTACACTGATTACATATTGAACAGTCTTTTTCTGCAAGTTCTAGTCAGTACTTAACACTTTTCAAAAAAACAGTTTTGTGACTTCAGTTTTGGAAATGAAAAGTAATTGTGTACAGGCCAGATCTCAGATGCATACTTTTGAGGATTTCCACTTGTAATGCGTTTAACTACAGGATTGTAAGATTGTAAAATCTGTCTGCTTGTTTATAAGAAGGGTGTGTAATAATTGGCAAATTTGCAAATACTTTATCAGATTTTATTGTCAGGCACTATAAATAGTGTATATTTTTTTGCATTGTGTATAACTAAGCTTTCTATGTTAGAAGAATATTGTAGTATAATTCTTTTGTAATGGCTTTATCAGTAACCATTAATAATGACTTACTTTTCTTTTAGTAATGTATTGTAAACCACTGTTTTATAGTAAAAAGATGTGTTGCTTGCAAATTGTGATGTAGATTTGGAAAATTTGTAGTAAGAGGTTTTGAGTTATTACAGTTTTGATGAGGTTATAAACAAAAATGAAGAAGGTAAACCTATATTCCTTTTGTTTTAGTGGTATAGTACCAAATTACTTAATTAGAGCTGTTGGTAGAGTATTAAACCATACAAGCTAAAATATATAAAAATTAAAAAATATAAAATACATTAAATACTAAAGTAATATTAAAAACGCATTAATTGGAATACTTAGTCCATTAATTGTATATAATTATTTCTTGAGACTCAGAGGAAAACTGTATTAAGCATTATATACTTTAGAACACTTACAGTTGTTGAATAGAGTTCATTGAAGCACATACGTTGTTTTTTCATGGTAGAATTTGATTAGTTTGATTCAAATGTTGAATGCAAAAGGTGATAAAATGCAATTACTTGGCTGGTAGACAGCAAATACCTAACAAACAAAATAGCATGTAAATGTAAAAAAGTTTTGTGAACTGTAATTGTGCTTGTGAGTCTAGTAAAATGTGTTAGAAATAGTTTACTTTTTTTCAATATAAACTATAGTTTGAGCATCTCAGTAGAATGTGGATCTAAAAGAATTCTTTTTGGACGGAGTATGTGTCATTTAGATTACCTATAAAAATTTAGCAAAAAAGTGTCCAATATATTTTTCATTCATAACATATACAGTTTTGTGTTGTCTACTAAAAATGTTTCTATTCTGAAGTGAGATAGACTATAGCTAATGGGTTTTAGTTATTTAAAAGTTGAGTTTGAAGATGTATACAAATAGTTTTTTAAGTAGATCCAGCATCTCAGAAGGAAAATGTGTTTCAGAAACAAATAGAAGGGGATTATCCATTAAGTGATTTTGTTTTGAACTTATGCTGCAAACATTTTCCTGATGCTGTTTCTTGTATATTGCTTCAGGTAGTCAGTTGCCTCTGCTTCCATGTCAACTACTACTGTAGGCATGCATGTTGACTGAATCACTGGTATAAATATTTAGCTTTCGTTGAGCTAGTCATACTGAAGTTCTTGAGTGCATATATACATTGTGCAGGACAAAAATTTCAAGATTGTTAAATAAAGTAGAGGTTGGGGTTGTCATAATGGTTAAATTACATCACATGAATAGGGTACATGGTTTTATTATCACTTCTGTGGAAACATGTCTAGGCTTAAAATGTCCCACAAGGGCTAGCCTAATGCTTACTTATGAATCTATATAGTTTTGCAGTAAGCTGTCCAAGGTTGGCACTCTACCATATGCAAGTTGTAATAGTCTTTCTGATTATTTTATTTGAAGTTACTATATTAGTAGATAGCCTGTAGTTTGAAAGAACTGATCTTACAAAAAAAACATCAATTTTAGTGACAGAAACAGTGGATACCATCAAGTGTATTTATATTTTGTACTAGTGCAGAAGAATGCTAAATTGTAAGAAATTTTGTGAGGTTTAGAGTGTTTGATTGCCTTTCAGGAAGCATATGAACCTGCCTGCAGGCCTTCTGTTAACCCACTGCGATAATGAAATCTTTTGTAAATTGTGAAAGAGGTAGAGTGGGAATTATATCTCAGAGATTCAGCAAATAATATAAATAATAGTTCAGAGGCAATGCAGCAATTAGTGGATAATATGAATATTTAGATAGAGGCAGTAGATAAGTACAAGTGGCAGTGATGAAAATGTTAAAATATTTACAATATTCATCAAAAAGACTGTTGCTACAGGATCTCATTTTGTGATTAGAACTAAGGCAAAGGCAGACGGCACTTTTTGAAAAAGATATTTTCAACATTTGGATATATTTAGGAATGCATAGATACATTTTCATGGTGTGTCTGTTACAGGACAGCATGTCTATGACAAGATACTGCATACATATCTTTTGTTCTGTGTGTGCTTGCATATATATATATATATATATATATATATATATATATACATATATATATATATATATTACCATGTGAAGTGAATTATTGCTGCATTTGCTTTCCAGATTTGTGATCATTTTTCTAGACATAGGTTTTTATAACTTTTAAGTTTATTCTTGTTAAAACAGAGCAGTGGTACAGCGGTTTGCATTGTTGCCTCACAGTAAGAGATTCTCCAGTTCAGTTCTTGGCTGAGGTGCCTTCTATGCGGAGTCTGCATGTTCTCCCTGAGTTCATGTGGGTTTCCTCCAGGTGCTCTGGTTTCTTCCCATTTTACAAAGATGTGCATCTTGAGCATTTCTCCCTAGGCCTCTACTGAAAATTGGATCATTCCAAGTCAGACTTTCCCAGTAAACAAATAATAAATAAAAAAATATTTCTTCCCTATTTAAAAGTAATTATGTCATCCCCAGAAAATATTACCAGCAGCTCTTTTTTTTTGGCCTTCAACTTCCTTCTAAATACTTTCATCATAAATGTACTTTCTCTTTGGGGAACAGCACAATGCAGGTAACTGTAAACCTTATATATTTAATAAAAAACGTTAGCTAGAAAAACTAAATGTTTACTGGGAGATTTATAATGCAGTAGATTACCTACAGGTTTTCTTGCGACTTCTTCCTCCTTCTATAAGATCTAGGAAGCATTTAGAAATCATTAAGCATTTTTTAAAAAGAAAATTGAGAAAGAAAGGAGAGCACTGGGAGATTTTTAGAAAGTTTAAAAAAGTGAGTTACAAAGTCTACAACAGGGACCTAATATGGTTTAGCTGTCAGTGGCTGAGAAAGCCAGTGTTGTTAAGGTGATTCTGACTACTCCTGCTTTGGATGCATATATCAAAGTTCATTTCCCACGCAATGCAGACTACAGTTCAAACTGTTTTTCCTTTAAACCCATCACCTTGTGCTTCAGCAGGATTTCAAGGAAAAACAGTTTTGGGCAAATTGTTCCAGTAGCGGTGGTGGCAGTTAGGCTAGAACCTGATGTTGTAACTTTCTAGATTTCAGTAAAGTGAATGATTTTTCCCCTAAGCATCATTCCCTTTGTATTTTGGGACTGTGCCTTTTGAATCTTGTCCAGCCTTTGCCCTGAAACTTACTTGGTTTCCCTTATGACTTTCATGTTTTCCAGTAGTTGTGGTTGCATCACCACCCATTCAAATGTAAGAAAAGCAGACATCTGTTTCAAAGCCAATGGTTGTTCATTGGGTACAGATGTCCTACCCCCAAAGAGCTGACATTAGGCTATTAGTGAAGTAGAAGGACCAACTTTAATTGTTGAGGATACTCTTACATTTTGCTTTGTATACAATCGGTTTTAGAGGAGTTACTAATTTGCTTTACAAAAATTAAAACCTAGAGCGGTTGAGCCAAAACCTTCCACTTATGGTGCTAGTCCTTATTATTATTAATAATAATAATAATAATAATAATAAAAATAATAATAATAATAATAAAAATAGGCAGACCTAGGGATCAAAGATGATGGTAGCGTGACTTTTTAATGCAACTTGGTTGTTCTTTAGTTCATCTCTCTATGGTAAGAGGTAAGGGAAATGAGACATTTCGTTACCTTTTCCCCTATCACGATATTAGTAATCCCCTGATAATTATCTCTGAGGTGGTCTCAAGCTAATAAAAACTTGTTCTGTGTACATTAGGGGATTAAGAAATGTAGCACTGCATTGTCGAATCAATGCATCTCTAGGCTAGCCCAGCAGTATTGGCCAATATGTTAACAGCATTCATAGACTACACACGAATATTTTAGCAAATAAAATTTGAATACAAGCTAGGTAGCATCATCTTTCCTCCCAACAGATGCATTTTCATTACATAAATAGTTCGACATTATTCATATCTTGTGGACATGCAGTGTTCTAGGAATTAATTTTAATGTGTAGTACTCTTTCCTTTTCTAAGAAAGAGGTGCCATTTATTAAACAGCCACATACTGAAATATATCAGATTGTTAATGACCTAAATACATTGACTGCTGATAGTCTCACCTTTTTCATCTTCATAGCCTACAGGACTGTGCATGTGATATACAAAGGGATACCTTTCTGCTCTCTACTTTCCTATACATACTAAAACATGTCAGCACCACAGATTTTAACTTATTCTCTGCACAGCATTATTTTTATAAATTCCAGAAAGGGTGTATCTCTCAACCAGACATAAACATCCAGATTAACATGGAGGATATTTCTTTGATACCTCATTGCTGTGTGCAATCTTGAGATTCTAGTTATTTTTGAAAGAATCTAATGGTCTGGGTCTATATTAGAACATTGAATATTTAACAGTTCGAATCACTAAAGATCGACCTTTAGTGATCGAACTGCTAAAACATCGAATGTTCAGAAAAAAAATAAAAACAACAACAAAAAGAAATAAATGGTGTAGGCAGGGGGGCAAGCCCCCCTGCACCCCCATACCCCTTGCTACTTAAATATACCAACTCCGAGACCGCACTACATTGAAGTAAATGGAAATCTCCCCTTACGGGGATTTCCGTTTACTTGTTCGATGTTCTGCAGTTTCGCTATTCTCGTGTCGACAATGTCAGATTCAACATTGTCGGCTTTCGAGAATGTAATATAGACCCAATGGTCTAGCACCAGAAAATCATCTCTCAAATTAGACCTCAGCATCTCAATGATGTAATAAGATGGCTGTTGAGCCACCTTCCAGCAAAATGCAACATCTTACAACCTTATTCAATGCAAGCCTTGTTTACCCCTCTTTTAAGCTTCTTTGTCCATTTCTGCCAGTTTCTGTCAAAGCCAGGGGCGGCTCGTGGCATTGGACTGCCGGTCTGCAGCCCCCTCAACTAAAAAGAATAAAGTGTTAAGAAATCTTAGAAATGTTTTTAAAAAAAAAAATTACCTAATACCTTTTTTTTTTAAATAAACAAATGTCCGAGTCCGCGACTCGGAAGTATGCGCATGCGCAGTGCGCACTCTAACCGCCTCGGGCTGCGGCTGTTTTAAACATCTTTTTTTTTTGTTTTGATTGCAGCCTGTAGGAGTAATGAAGGCATCATTGTGATGCCCAGAAGTCTATGCAGTTCCAAACCGCATAGAATTAGAAGGGGCTCGGACTGCGACGTCCGCAGGCATGTCATGACGTGCTTGCTAAGTTGCTGGGCTAAATGCTGCTGATTGGTTGTCGCTCTCTTCCCGGGCTTTATGTGCTGGGAAAAGAGCAAGAATCAGTCAGTTAGTTCAGTTAGCTTCAACTTTCCTTGCTTGCCTTTGTGGATTATTTGTTTCGTGATCTTTTTATTTTTTTTTTCGGATTTACGTTTTTATTTTGGTTTTGGGTGGATTTTGTGCTAGCTAGAGAACGAAGGAAGAACAGAAGAAGAAAGAAGAAGAAAAGTACAGAGTGAAGGTGCAGAATTATTATGTAACAGATCAGGTATATGGCTTCCACCTTTTGACCCATATGTGAATCTATGCTGTGTATAGTGACCTTGTTGTGATTTTCTGAAAAAAATGAGATTCTGCAAGGCTCAGTTTTTGATTGAGTTTTTTTTCTGAAGATGCTGCTTTGTATAGAGTTAAGTAAAAAAACAAACCCTCTGTGTATTTTATTTCCATGTCTAGGAAAAGCCATGTCTGTTTATGTGATGTCTATGATGCTTACCCCCACAAGGCCTGCATTGATTGCTGTTAGTGTTTGGGATTTGCCCTTGGAAACTTTGTGCTTGTGTAAAGGGTGCAGAAAGCATAGCAGAAAAAAAGTGCAGTGGTAATAGATAATTCTGGAACTTGTAGACTTGTTTGTGAGAGAGGTATGAAATTTGCTGTAAAAGAGAAGAGGATGTGACTTTGGTTCCATCCCCTAAAAACCTCATAAACTGAATAACACAGAGCTTCTTAGATACTAGAAATACTAGAACAAAAAACGTCTCTCTGTCCCTGTCTCTTCTCCACTGATATTTAAGGTGACACTGAGTGGGGTGGTGAAAGATCCACAGTTTGTTTCAAACCATGTTGGATTGTAGACAAAATTGTATGTGTTTTCACATAATGGTGCTGTAAATACTAAATCTAGCAGCTTTCCAAGATTATACAAGCAATTTTTAATGTGTCCCTGGTTTTTGCCCTTTTGACCCACCCCAATAAATTTGGCTTTTTCCAGACTTCTTGTGCTGCGAAGTTGGGATGCAGTTGAGTATTGTGTAGATTTTACAAGGAGCTGAGAGCTGCAGGGGAAGAGAAGTTTAGTGCTGATTATGCTAAGTCGGCTCACACTGCTAATAGCACAACAGGTTGTGTACTTGCTTTTGATGCAGTAGGTTGTTGGTTCTACTCCCATAAGGGGTGAATGCTGCCGTACTGAAAGTTAAGATACTAACTATGAGCCTGTTATGAGTTTGCTATCCATTTCCTATTGCAATATTACTAGCTTATTTTTAATGTAATTTAGGCAATTTATTCCTCAGGGGCATCAGACACTTTATTTTTCGATGAAGCCATGAAATGTAAAGGTGATTGCTAGCAGCAACCTCTTCATTACAGATTTATTTAACGTGGAATTATTTAGATGACTTTTACTACTTCAGAGATTGTGCATATTTACTGATAATGGTGGACTGTAGACTTGTACATATTTACTGATAATAGTAGACTGTAGAAGTTTGAGTAGACTTTTATGATGGAAATGTTCTGAATTGGGCAGTTTTGTTTCATTGTTTACTGGAAAAATGTTCAAAGCAATAGGAAGGTGTATCAAAGAGCACATGTATGTTTCATATGCAAGGGGTCTATGATTTGAAAACAGCCCAGAATTAATTTTTATCTGCCACGGGTAAAATGTATTTTCTTTGAATGTG
>NC_056731.1:1538073377-1538098377 GCF_019279795.1 Protopterus annectens | reverse complement strand
CATATGCAGATATGTCTGTATATATTAATGTAAATAGATATATATGTTACAGTAAATATGCACATGTATATACCTAGGTTATGTTACAGCAGTTATGGGTAACATGTTTAGACCGGCCATATGTTGGTGGGAGGTCCACTCAACAAACATGTACTTATCACCCACTCCAGCTTGGCCGGTGAGACATACAGACACGCAATAAAGGTAAATACAACACTGGTTCCCAGACCACCAGCAGGAAACTACCAGTGGGAGAGATCTACAATGTCTACACTTTAAACATGGATAGCGACATCCCTTGCAGGACACCAAAAATTTGGTACCTTCAACCAATGGGGGAACACTATTATGACCAGGATGTAGCTGTACACAGAACAGTAGGTTGTGCAAGCCTGATAACACATGGGTTGACACAACGTATGACACATGTACCAACACGGGGAGAGTGGGCAGTGTGTAGGGGTGTGTTCATATCCCACCTGCGTCCACCTGCGCCCACATTAAGGATGAGTGCTGTAGAGTAGTGGCAGGTGGGGTAACTATGGGTATGCAATTATGGGGCTCGGCATGCATGTGTTGGCTGGCAGACACATATTAGGACCGCCCTGTGGGTGTAAGTAATATTCCAATGTTGGTATAGCAGACGCCCATACCACCCAAACTATAAGAGCACATCTACTGGACAGTCCGTAAACCATTGGGGGAATACATAGGGACCATATCATTGAACTGTCCCCGATTACCAGGGACGTCCATGATTACAAATTAGAATCCTAACACAGTCTCAACTAAACCATCCTAGAACTAGTGATATTAGGAGGAAAGGTGATGGAATACACGTAATGAATAATGACAACATGTAAGAGTCATAAACTGCATGCACCTCAGAAAATGTGTATGAATACATATGTGCTCTGTGTCCGTCAATGTGTCAGGTTAATAGCACTAACCTTCTAAATGTGTCCCCGAGGTCGTTTTGCAGTGTCCCTGATTCAGTGTTTATTCTTCCCCATTCGTATGAGAGGTCTGATAGTGAGAGAAAGCACATGTTCCGCCGACTACCTTAGAAGATTGATAGAATAAAAGGTATGGGGTTACCACCTGTCCACCTTTGCGAGGGACACTCCCCTGTGGGCAGTTGTGTCCTGCATAATAATTGTAATTAAGGCAAATGTCCTGTGATTTAGGGCAAAGACTACCTATATTGTCTGTAGTAGTAGCATAAAACAATTATGTTCCTCTGAAACACCTAAATGTTATAGGTAACAGTATAAGCAGCTATAATGCTACAAGAGTATACTTTTATTTAGGCGAAACAGTGAAGTACACCCCTTTCTACTGGCAGTGGGTGTGTTGCCCTGCAAAGTCTGACATCTGTACATACAGGTCCTATAGGGTTGCCACCTTTCCAAATGGCCAGACTGGGACATATTCTGTAGACATGTCAGACATTCCAGGACTAAACATACCTACAGCCATGCATAGTACAGGATTACACTTATTTGCACAAATAAAAGCTTAAATTAGTTGCATTTGAATTGCTTATGCTACTTCACATAACATATAGAAGTGTCATATATAAAATAACTGCTGTATGCAATCATTAATGAAACGTAGAATATAATAATGTCCTGTAATCTGGACATGTGCTATGTCTTGATTATTTTCGCACTGTCCCTTGCAAAGTGGGACAGATGGTAATCCTAAAGTCCTACCTTGGCCAATTGAGAAGGTGGCAAACTTATAATAGGTATGCGGTAGCATGATCCATCCGACGGATGTAGCTACCACAACCCAACTACTCATTTGTAATGCAGGGTCTTGGTTCCCATGTATCAGCCAGATGGGAGCAGAGTGTATGCAGAACACACAAATATGATTAATTCACTGGACAGGCCACTGATTTCGTACAGTCGAACACCATGCCGTTGCCTAATGAGCAGCTATTCCTGATACTGTAGTCATGTAGTCCAATGTGATAGGCATTACAAGGTGGGAGCAGATTATAAGAGAAACACACAATTATGAATGATTCTCTGGACAGGCTGCTGATTCCGTACATTTGAACACCATGTGGTCGCCTAATGGGCAGCCATTCCCGATACTGTTGTCAGGAGTGGCCTTACGTCAACTGGTGCCCTAGGCAGAGGGCACAATGGCACCCCCACCACACCACCCAGTGCCCCCATCCTGGTCTACCTACACCAAACAAATACTGGTAAAGTGCACCCACTAAAGCGGTGCCCTAGGCGGCTGCTTAGCTGGCTTATGCCTAAGGCCGGCTATGACTGTAGTCATGTAGTCCAATGTGATAGGCATCACAAGGTATGCCTAAGAGGAACACACGAATATGAATGAATCTCCGGACAGGCCGCTGATTCTGTACAGACAAACGCCATGCTGTTGCCTAATAGAAAGCCATTTTCGATACTTTATTCATGTATTTCAATGTAATAGGCATCACAAGGTGGGAGCACATTGTATGAGGTACACACAAATATGATTGTGTCACTGGACAGGCCGCAGATTCTGTACAGCCGAACGCAATGCCGTCGCCTAATGGGTGGCCAATCCCAATACTGGGGTCATGTAGTACATTGTAATAGGCATCACAAGGTAATATTGTGGTCCTCACTCACACCCAGGGGTGTGAGTGACAGATGCAAGCACCAATGCCGGTGCATTAACAAGTGCGGGAATGAGCGGGTGTAAGCGTGTTTGGCTGCCAATATGCGAGTATTGCATTGGTTAAGCAATGTAGCGGCTAATCAAGCATAAGAGGCTGTAACCAGAGGATATCATACAATGCAGTCATTCAACAGTATAGGAATGTTTCCCATCATGTAGAAGTACATGTGAGTGTTTATGTCCAGCATATAGGTACATACATATAAAGAGATGTATCAGGGACATGCCATGTGGCAACAAAGCATTACAAACGAATGAAACAGGAAACACCAGCAACGCCTGTATTATGTAGTGGTGTTAGTCTATGTGATTACAAGACTCCCTTAGACAGAAAATAGTTGTATATTGGCTGTATGCATCACTCTGTGCATGAAATGTACATTAACACAACAGTCCCTGTCCAATCATTATGTGTGAACAGTACTCCTGCAATGTGCAACATCATCATCATGATAAAGGTAAATGGGGTAACCATAGAGGGACCGGTAGTGTTTTGTGTACAATGGGGTCGTCCTCCTCACGTGTACTTGAACCATGTAGGAGTGATGTGCATACCAGGGCCGTGTGCCTGAGGGACAGTGGTGAGGATAACAGTAGTATGTTATGATGCATATTACAAGGGTTTCATGTGTCCAGTGGGGACATGTGTGTAATTGATAGCTATATATATGGCAGATGGTGTCCTAGGAGCCAAATGGCCTTATGTGTCCATAGGTGAGGGTCAGATGTTGGAGAAGGAGTGTAGGTATGGCCGTGGAGGATAGGTAGGAGCACAGAAATGACAGCATACAGGGTTGGTATATGCCACATGTGGGGGGGATACACCCTGGATGGGGATGGGTCTTCAGCAATCAAAAACCCATGGGAACAGTGGGACGGAGGTCTCCAGCCATGGGCAACTGTCACTGCATCTACACAGCTGCAAAGGAGGAAGTGCTGTGAGCTGTCCATGACAGACAGCATCACCCTGTAAATGTGACACTCTGCCCTTGAACTGGCATATCTGGCTTCGTAACCCCTTAGGGAGCCACCTACGAAACATGTCCGGGACCGCACAACAGCAGATATGTACCTGTCTGGTCCTGCTCCCAAGGGTGACATGCTCCATCCTCAGTGGTGGAGCCACCAGAAAGTGGTGCATAGCCAACAGAGGTTGATGTTAATGGCTGGGCCCCAGATGTGCTAGTGCCCAGTGCCATGGTTAGCTGAAGTGGGACAGGAGGATCTGCCGGGACCTACCAACCCATTTGGCTTATGGTTTTGCATTTTAAACCCACATATGGCTTAGTGATCGACAACAGCATACTGGATTACCTACGACAGTATGCATAGATATCACCAGCAACTCAACAGATTGTATACATTTGCAGAGGGAGCACAACACATGCATATATTCCGCATGGCAACTGTACAATGTGTAGTAGACATGTGACCACTGCTATGAACAGTTGCCCATCATTGGTTTGTCACTGGGAATCCCACACAGTGTCAGTCATACCACTGTCTCATGTGACACATGTCCAGTCAGGGATGCGATGGCAGTAACACATCCCTATCATCATGTACTGTCTGCAATCCCTACACCATGCTTCTGCTGTGCACAGAAGTGTGTTCAGTGTGTAACACAGGAAACAAATGGTTGTACACACTGACCTGTTCACAGCTGGTCCTACAGATGGGGTTCCCTCATGAACAGAGTACTGTCATGTCTGTATGTTAACATGCAGAATAGCCATTACCACACACATGTTAAACAGGCAGTAGTCTCAATGCAGCATAGCTGCACTTACATGCTGTAGTTGTGTGGCACATCACCCTCCTGTCATTAGGCTATTTCCCCACTGTTGAAAATGATTGAGGTACATCCAGATATCATCTGTGATGCCATGTCAGAACACCACATCCAGATACCACTCACAGTGACTGTCATGGCCAGATAATAACATCTTTCCCTAGATAGTGTACTGTTTTTATCATGCGGATGGCTATGGGAACACCATCACAGCTGTACCACATGCAATCAGCTAGAGGAGGACTGCAATAGGTGCAGAGGCCATCACCTGACCATTTCCATCTGTTAAAATACACATGTTGCTGCTGTGCAGGTGTACACCTTCACATTCACCAGTGAGTGTGTGTGTAGAACAGGCAGTGTCCACCAGGAAAGGGCTTGGAGACTTCACCATAATCTGCCACACTCTGAATAGTACAGGGTCAAACCCCTGACTACTCATTACTATTACATATGCATGACGTTACTACATGTGCCACAGAGGCGTAATGTTGCAATGCTGTAAGAACATGTGTGTAGGTGAGTGAGTGCCATCTGCAACAGATATAGTAGACATACAATAGGTGTGGCACACGTCAGTCCACATGAATGGATGCCATTGTCACCACAACCACACTCTAATGGACACGTATTGACACATTTGCCAGGGCGGCAAATACACAATGTAACTACTTAGTTTGCAACACCGCAGTAGTACACAGGACCACATGCACCACAGGGGATATCTGGAGGTTCAGTGGGCTAGGCCATGTGAAAGTGCTTGACAACTGTTGGTATGCCAATAAGCTTTATACTTGGAGTGACTGTGGATGGGAGCATCACAACCCACATGCAGACACGGGGTGCCAGTACTGTCATGCAGGTATGCATTTCTCCATGGGTGTGTAGTGTTTGGCTGTGCAAGATGGCTGTACAAGGCTGGCTGAGGGGTAATCCTTGCCATTGCATCACCCGACAATGGTATGCAGTGCAGGGGTGTAGTGTCTGCAATGTCCCACACAGATGGGTACTGCAATATCTGGCCTGACATCCTGGTTACCAATGAGTAGGGTCATAGCTTTGCAATGCATGCCATGTCTGTGTTTGATAGTCCTTCACATTGACATTGCCTGGGATGTGCATGTCTCACAATACTGTACAGTGACATGTACAGGTGTAACTGGTTTGGCAGACACATGCAGTGTACACAGCCTGTTATACCCCGATATGCCAATACTGGCCTGGTGTGGCAAAACCTGCTTACAGTGAGCAGGTCAGCCTTGCACCTGCATGTATAGAATGGACAGGTATTCCGTGGTGTCAGTGGCATGGGTCCATAAAGGGCACATGTGTACAGCATTGTCTGGCCTTATTGGATCACATATGATGGCACCATATATGTTGCAGCCGTTCAGTGTGGAACATAGTGAAGGCACAATGTCCACATATATGTGCCAATTGTACTGCTGTAGAGGGTGCCATGTCCTCTGCAGGACACTGTGGTCATACCATGCCTACTATCTGTCCTCAATGTGCATGTTGCTAGCAACATAGTGGGATATCCTAGGCAAGGTTGTATGTGCATGGCACATGGGTGCAGGACATATACCGGGTACTAGTAGGGCTGCATACTTAGTTGACCAGCCCTTTTGCCAGATGTATGGGTATGGCTTGCCAACTCAGTGCCGTGGCTGACTGACAGCTGTACCCCTCGTGAGGTGGGCAATGTGTCATAAGACGGATACTATATAGGAAAACTACACAACCCGCTCCCAAACTTGTCCAATGGTAAGACAATCATAGTCACCTCTACACAGGTTCTGACAGACAAACACACACTTGCCATGTCCTGTATACAAACCCCTACCGTATCACACTGCAGCAACACGCATTTAGGGCATGCACTACAGCAAATACTACAAAGCACTGTACTTGTCTCATGCAGGCAGACACACACACACACTTGGCATATCTGGGATAAGAACACCGACCTAACTACTTTACTACACTACAGCACTACACAGTTACAGAACACACTACTGAGATTACTGGGACACAGCACTCCCAGAGGTGTATTTGTGGGTGGGTGACATCATCGGCCTTGTTAATGGCGGGTATAAGAAATGTATGGAGTGTGAGCAGTATAAAGGTATTACTCAGTGCTCAGGCAAACAGGGAGACACACACAAACACACACACACACACACACACACACACACACACACACACACACACACACACACACACACACACGGCAAGTATGGGGCTAGAAGACCGACCTAACTACTTTATTACACTACAGCATTACTCAGTTACAGAACACGCTACCGAGATTACTGGGACACAGTGCTCCCAGAGGTGTATTTGTGGATGGGTGACATCATCGGCCTTGCTAACGGTGGGTATAAGAAATGTATGGAGTGTGAGCAGTATAACGGTATTACTCAGTCCTCAGGCAAATGGGGAGACACACGTACACACACACACATGGCAAGTGTGGGACTAGAACACCAATCTACTTTATTACACTACAACATTACACAGTTACAGAACGTGCTACCGAGATTACTGGGACACAGCACTCCCAGAGGTGTATTTGTAGATGAGCGACATCATCGGCCTTGCTAATGGTGGGTATAAGAAATGTATGGAGTGTGAGCAGTATAAAGGTATTACTCAGTCCTCAGGCAAATGGGGAGACACACATATATACACACCCACACACACACACACACACACACTCACACACACACACACACACACACACACACACACACACACACACACACACACGGCAAGTGTGGACTAGAACATCGACCTAACTACTTTATTACACTACAGCATTACACAGTTACAGAACGCGCTACCGAGATTACTGGAACACAGCACTCCCAGAGATGTATTTGTAGATGGGTGACATCATCAGTCTTGCTAAAGGTGGGTATAAGAAATGTATGGAGTGTGAGCAGTATAAAGGTATTACTCAGTCCTCAGGCAAATAGGGAGACACACACACACACACACACACACACACACACACACACAGCAAGTGTGGGAGTAGAATACCGACCTAAGTACTTTATTACACTACAGCATTACGCAGTTACAGAATGCGCTACTGAGATTACTGGGGCACAGCCCTACCAGAGGTGTATTTATAGATGGGTGACATCATCGGCATTACTAACAGTGGGTAAAAGAAATTTATGGAGTGTGGCAAATCTAAAAGCAATTTACAGCCCACCTGCAAATGGGGACAGACATACACACACATGCCAGTGTCGGGTACGGAACACTTGCCTATTTACAGATTACTATTACAATACTACATATATACGAATCACACCACACAGACTACACATGTCAAGGCTGTCATTATGACCGTCTGGAAATGCGGACATCAGCAGGGATGCTGGCAGTTAAGATGTACATACCTGTGAACCTGTGTGTTTAAAGTATGAATCCATCTTGATCTGGAGTATGCTCATCTGTGGAATGGACGACTACTACCACTATACAGGGTTACAATGGCCATGCCCATACACAGAGGCACATAACCAACACAAGTTGTCACTGGGCATGCTCACACATTTAGTAGCACAGGGCTGTTCGGAATGCACTGTGTCCATCTACACAAGGATATACTGGGCATGCTCATACACTTAGTAGCACAGGGCTGTTCAGAATGAACTATGTGTCCATCTACACAAGGATATACTGGACATGCTCATACTCCTAGTAGCAGAGGGCTGACTGGGATGCACTCTGATGCTAAACACGGAGGGCCACAGTGGCCATGCTCTTACAGGTAGATGTAAAGAACGCACTGTAATGGGGTCTGGTGTTGGTAGTTGTCATTGTTAGTGGGAATGCTGCTCTACATATATTTGACACCGGTCTTTTACAAATCACCTGTCATTCTGGGATGACATGGCTGACAGTAGGCAGGCCTTTGTCACATATCACATCCATCCATGATACAAGGGAGTGTGGATATTACCCAAGTTGCATCCGCCCACACAGTGCCATTCCAAGGCAAATGTCCTAAACACAGGTTAACTCCCATACACCTACAGGGCAACTGCATTGTTTTCTTATGCTAACCAGTGCTAGATGTGTAGCGTCCATATTCACAGCTGGCCACTGTAGATCCAACAATGGGGAGTACTGTGCAGTGAGGAACACCTGGCTGATGTCTCTGTAGTGCACAATAGCACTACCACAATATACCTCAAAACCTAGCACTACCACCATATACCTCAGAACCAGACATGTGGGCCATAACACAGGTACGGACCGCTCCAGGTGGTGTACCGACATACATAAAGGCCACTCACATGTACTGACTGTTCCCCCAAGAAAGGCATCACAGATGAGCCATGTGCAGGACACAGTGTCACATACTGCATTCTAGGATGTAAACTGCAGACACTACCATGCCCTCGGACCACCACCATGCAACCATACATGTTGTATGACAGATGAGAACGCCACCATGTGACCCTTGACCTGTGTACTGTACTAAGCTCTATATCAACTGTAGACAGTACACATATACTGACACAGTTGCATCATGTGTTATGCAATGCAATGATACCACTGTCTGTGAGCAGGTCAGCTGTACACATACCAAAGGCCCTCAGTACTGTCCACCATTAGCAGATGTCTGTTGCTGTATACCAGTACACACCCTCATGTATGGATATGACATACATGTACCTGCCCTGGGTATGTACATGCCACATACGCAACATACCTGTAAATAGCATAGCTGTTGTAGTCCTTTGTGCAAACAGGTGGCTACAGCCATTACACACATGCACATGGAATGTAGGCCCATGGCTGCTGAATGTTAACAATACATAAGGTGTGATATCAATGTTGACAATGGTAACATCCCCTCTGTACAGTTCATATGTCATGTATGTTATTACACATATCCGCCAATTGCAATGCCTACAAACATGACCAAATGTCAGGATTGTAGGACCTACACATCTGCACACGTAGTGTTGTGCATTCAGATAACATGTGTGTGCAGTTGCTGATGTATGCAGGTGGCGTGTATCCTAGTACATCATGCAGCTGCAATGCAGCCTCAACATTGCCAACTGTATATGGTGATATGTTGAATGTACAGAAAGATGTACCACAGGTATGGACAGATGTGTTGAAATAACTAAGTGGCTGGGCATCTTTGCAGATGGTTGTTTGCTGTGGACAGCTCACAGGTGTGTCACACGCAGTTCTACAATACCCTGTGTAACCAGTAAGCAATGGTTTCCTTAACTGAAGAACATAACAGACAACTTAGACAGTGGTCAGAGTGATAGCGTAGGTAAATCACTTGACACCTGGTAATAGATATGTCGTCCCTAGTGCATACATCAGCACTGTTGTCGCAGGAAGCGTCAGTACAGTTTGTAACACATGCAATACTGCTGTACATCTGACATACATAACATGAGTTAGGCAGGTCTGAGATTCATAGTACTGGCATGTGTGGTTGCATGTGTGTCCATATTTGTCAAGTATTGTGGGGAATACATCTCAGTTGTTACTCACTCTCCTGTACACTAGTGTACACACCTGTACAGACTGCAATATATAAAGCAGGACATTGACAGGGATGTGTATCTCATGCATGTGAGGTTTCTGTATGTGCATGACATAGGTGTATTAATTACTGAATGCCACAGGTGTGTGCATATAGGGCTGACTGGTCCCTGGGGTGAGGATGTATGTTACCATACTGAACTGATAGGACCCCCTCCCACCATCCAGGCGATGCATTCAACTATCCGTGTTGATGTCCCCGATCTTAGGCCATACTGACTACCTGTATGTGTGTATTCTCTGTGGCACATCATGTAGGTGCACAGTACTGTAATGATGATTTGCACATAGGCAGGGGTCCTCATCCCACCAGTAGCAACTGTGTGTGAGTGTGTGTTACTGTGTCAGTGAAGCCGTGTGTGTGTGTGTGTGTGTGTGTGTGTGTGTGTGTGTGTGTTACAGTGTCACTGAATACATGTGTGTCAATACCTGAGTGTGTGGGTGCAGTTGTCTGTTGGCATCCTGTCATGGGAATGTGTGTTACTGATTCCCATTGAGGAATCACACTTCCCACTGGCCTCTACCCTTGTAATCAGCTAGACCACTCTCTTACCTCACCACTCCATGTAACTGTACCTGTGATGTCACCCTTTATGGATGTCACGTCTGTGGCCACAGTAGCTTAATACACAGCTATCATGCTCTTGGAACGGTAGACATGTTTGTAAAGTGGGACATTCTCACTGGTATGTGGCAGCTACATGGTGCATGCTGGTATATTCATACATACCTGTGAGTAGTCCACATTGACATATGGCACACTTAACTGCAAACACTGACATCCACTGGCACGTGCAATTAAACCTGAAGAAGGACAGCAGAACAACATGACCAACATGCATTTACTGTTGTTACACAAGACACATACTGTTAACATTATTGTACACCTGTACTACATGGTATATCTGCTCACTGTCAACAGCTGTCAACATTTGTAAACTACACATATCATCCTAGTCTGTTCACCCTGTGCATCAGACCATATGAGCATGTCCCTGCACCGATGGTGTGGATGTCAGGGATGCAGCACAGGCATCATCATATGCACGAGGTGTTAATGTTTGCAGAGGCCTAGGCTGCAAGATTGGATGACATCATGTGTGTGGGTTTGGGCCTTTGATCTAATTGGGTGTGTGTGGATGTTATGCATGTGTGTGTTGCGGTGCCCTACATATGTGTCCAGTGTGTGTGTGTATATGTCTGCACACAGTTCTCCCATGTGTCTGGCCTACACAGGGGTATTATTGAGAGCTGCAGACTGTACAGGTGAGGTTTTACAGTTCATGGTGTCTGGCCACGGACATGTGACCTGTGCCTGTCAGGGGTTGCACAGGCACTACCAGACAGAGGTGCAAATTGGGTACTGTCTGATGTCACTAGTCCACTGGAACTGTGTCCCTGTTGGGACCATCCCAGGCCACGGGTACGTGGCCTGCTGTGTCGTGGTGTGGACAGCACAGCACCAGATGCACTGCTGCTGCTACCGCCACTATGGGAGCGGGCATATAAGGTAGCTCATACACGTAGACCTGACACAGGTGATGTAGCAGGCCTATGTCCACGTGCCCAATGCCTCACTCCTACCAGATGTTCCAACACAGAGAGCTCACGCTCGTGGATTGTCATGCCATGGTCAAGGACTCCAACAATGTCACCCAACCATCTATCCAAAGCATCAGCAATCTGCTGTTGAGCATTTACCATTGCCTGGATGCTGTCGTTTAAGAAATGGACAGCAGACCTCTGTAGCCTCTGATCTTCTCTGTTGCACTATTCAGCATGTGCATGTACCTCCATTACAGCCAGAAACATGCATCTGGTGACACCAGCTGCTGTGCGCTGTCATGCAGGAGCATGTTGGCCAGAGGTCCTCCTATGAGCAACACTGGCCACTTGCCTGTGTGGGGCACCACCAGTAATTTGGCTGACACCATGGTGTGCAGGCACACCTTCCATAGCCCCCACACTTTCCTGTTCCAAGCTACCACGTGCTAACTGTGCTTCCTCTATGGCCACTGATGATGGGGTATGTGCAGGTATGGGATCTGTGTGCAGGGATGAGGTGGATATAGATGGAATGGCAATCAATGGCACAGTTTCAGCCCCTGACAACTCTGCCTGTGACCCGATCATATGTTCATCATCACTGCTAGAGTCTGTGGGGACACTAACATCTGACGTACCGCAGGAGGGAAATGCACCTACATCACCTGTGAGGGCAGACAAGAACTGTACATTACAATCTATACAACAGAGACACACACACACACGCGCATGTGATATGACAGAAGGCATGCAACATGCATGTGATACGGCAGATGGCATGCAGCGCAGACAACAATAGTGGTAGTTATCATACATCCCTAGGTTGCACACAACAGCATGCATGTGTGATAGCAGAAGGCATGCAAATTACACAATCATAGTAGTGGTTAGCATACATCCCTGTGTTACACCATGTGGAACAGCACAGGTTAACAGTACACCTGCCTGATGTGTGGCATATGACATTGATAATCATATGTAGTATGACATGTGATCTGCTGACGTGTGCAATGACATGCATACATGTTTAACACAATGGTGTCCTGTCAAATATACAGTGGGGCAATGCTGTATCAATTCAGTGTTGTCTGTCCACCCTACAGATATAATGCAAATTTAGCTGATGTGCATGGCCATTGCTGGGAATCATGAGGAGTCTCTAGAGCTATACAGTGTGAGTTACAGACAGGGTTCATAGCCATGACTGTGTTCAGATACAATACATATATACTGTGGAATGTGACCCATGTCACCGAGGTGTATACACACTAAACCATGATGTGGAAGTTGTGACACAGGTCACTGATGGGTATACGGATGACACCCCTGCACATCTGCAACCATATTGCTGCAGCCTGGCAACTATGGGCAGACATGGCGAACATGTCGGTATACCATGTCCCACATGACATCTGTGTACCACACACACACACACACACACACACACACACACACACACACACACACACACACACACACACACACACATGAGGAGCTAGTATGGCATTTATGTCCATCACCAGCAATGGGAATGTACTGTATCTGTGGCCTGATGTGGATACTGTATAGGTAACTGCTGTCATGTTGCAACACCCTCAAGATGTTCAACACATCCTATGTGGTGGATTGATGTTACGCCTACACAAGATGTGCACAGGCCTGTATGATATCTAGCATTCCACATCTACATTATGACCATTATACAAAGGCCATGGCTGAACCATGTGTAGCCATTGTACAACAGGGAATACACACAAGCACAACACTTCTACTGTGTGTGTTGCTCCATGTCTCTGGCCATCTTCCATGGCCATGTGTGTACATGTGTTGTCCAAATTATAGTGGTAGGCATCTATTTCACATGTCTGTGTTGTCCCATATGACATATATACTCCACTGACAACAGGGTTATGCAGATAAAGGGTGGTATGTGGGATATGTTTTCAGGTTAAGTAGGCAGTGTAGCAGCCAGGCCAATAGATGTCATGGACATGTCAAGATAGCACATCACATTGTGTGACATTCATAGCAGGGCTATGATCCACACCGGTGAAACCTGTGTGCTGGCCATACTCCAGCCCACTGTGTAGTACTGTTTGTATTCACCACATCTGTTGTACAATCCTAAAGTGAACAACACCTCCACCATTGTATGCACAGCTGTCAACACATCTGGCAATAAAGTTTGTGAGGATTCATGTCGGTGAGATGATTCACATAGTTTGCAAGTGTGGCACATGGGTAGTCATTGTGATGCATTGCATGTCCGACCTGTATATTGTGACAGGACCATACATTATGTGTACATGTTGTGAATGGCCACATGGCAGATAGAGTTGTGCATTATGGTTCCTGATAAATAATAACACTCACACCTGCAATGGGCTGCTGTCGTCGCAGAATGCCAGAGGTACCTAAATAGGAGTAACACAGCAGTATGAGCATAATCCACCCCTGTATAAAGGCTACAGGGAGCAATGTGCATAACACATACACCAGTACATTAGACAATACTATGGTGTATGCACATGTGTGCATACACAGAGTAGCATACTGTAGTATGCGGCATGTGTGTATACATGCCTTGCATATGATGTTACATTACATATTGTACAGTGACACATGCAGCTATATGGAATATAGTTGCTATAGGTGCAGTACTGACTTACCAGGCAACTCCAGGCTCTGTGGTTGAGAGACACCCACCTCCACAATATCGGCTAAGGCTTGTGGATGTGGTTCTGCAGATGTCCCCAGGTTGGCCAGTAGCTCCTTGGTACGTGTGAGTGGGGGCTGGGTTGGTGGTCCACCACCTGTTGCACCTTTTTCCCTGGCGATTGCATTTGCACGCTGTTTCGCCCATCTAATGAGGTCTGTACAGTGTCTGCGCACTTGCTGGTATATGCAGTTGTGGCCACCCACATCATTAACCCTCCTGCAAAGTTCCATCCAGAGGGCAACCCGCTGCTGTGCATTCTGTGGCACATGGCTGAACAGGATGTCGTGATTATCAAGTAGGTATGGGATGAGGGCCTCATCCTCCAAGAATGTAAAAGGGGGAAGGCTTGCACGCAGCATACCTGGAAGACATAATGATGGAGACAGATCACAGTACCTCAGAGACATACAGAGCTACAGCTGAACATACATGTGTATCGCATTAATTCAGTTTAAATAGTTGTATTTGCAAACCTACATGACACTGACATGTTTGTGTCACACACATGTGACACTCAATGCTGAGTGGATATTATCACCATATATGTGTGTGTGTGTCACCTAATTGCATTGCTCATACTCCACGTGGTTGCTGTCTTGATGTGGGCATGTCTGTTTGCCTGTACTGGTGTTCCTACATATCGGCACATGGCTGGCTGTGTCCACATTAATGCAGTCGACTTTGATTCAGTGTATATTATCACATATAAGGACGTACACTGCTGCAGACATGCTTACATAAGGTTTTACATGTATATGTTCTGCCATATACATCTACACGGCAATGTACAGCGATTCAACACCCTGCTATGTATCACCTGTGTTGCACATGTGATACACATGGGACACTGGCTAGCCATATGGTATTTGCAGGGATGGATACCAACTATGGCATGTACAGTCAAAGTCAACCAGTGGGCTATATGCCATGGGCCATGTATGCATCTAGGATGAAAGGTTTCCTGGCAGTAGCCGACAGGTGGGTCTGTGGGGCCAGGTGGAGCAGTGTCACATTACTGATCCACATGGTTAATGATACATATACCATGCGTTACCATGCGGTCATCACACCATGTCTGAGAGGGGAGTGATGTGCAGCTTTGACGGACAGGAATGCATTGTATGGCAAGACTATGTCAAGTGTATGGGACAAGGATCTGTCCAGCATGTGGTAGGTGGATGTCCATGAAGTATGTGTTCGAGATCAGGATGAGTACGTGTAGCATGTCCAACATCACTGGGTTGGACATGGATTTATTCAGGGTATGCATCATGCTCCATAGTGGAGATGGGGAATGGGAAGGCTGGTGTAGGCCATCTGCACATGACCAATACCCCTTGAAGGAAATATGAGATCTGATATGGGTCACTTGAGTGGTCTGTATGGCTGGACAATGATCTCTATATTCATGAATGGCACCCTATTATTATTAGGGTTGCCACATATGACTCCCTGACAGGTGTGGTGATGTAGCTATCACAGGAAAGACAACTGCCAGCTGCATCCCTCACACACAAGTGTCCATTATGATGACTGCTGCCTAGGTGGTAGTTCATGGGTACAGGGTTATTAACATAGGGGTGAAAATGTGAGTCAGCTATTGCTCCTAGGTCATAGTCATTCACATACTACAATAGGCAGATGCCTTCTGTTTGTCTGTGAGGTATGGACTACAATGAGGGGGAATAGAATTCATTAACCCTGACATACTGTAGCTGCCACTGGTATGATGATCACGTATTATTCAGGCACCTTCTGTAGTGTTGTTTCTGCCAGCAGTCCTGTTGCAAAACACTCCTGTGGCATAGGAATGTACATCTAGTATACCGAGTGTAGGTGGTACACAGTATGGGTGATGATGTCCTATGACCTGGCAAGGTTATGATATGCAGCATGACATCAACCATACTGTCATCTGCATCTGTACTGCTGACATCACTTAAGTGATCAAGGTTCATGGGCTTCCAGACCAGACTCAGCAGGGTAGTAGTACAGTACTTCCAATTATCAGTGGTGTCTCCCCCTTTGTTGGGTTGTGATACCTGTTGGTACGCACCATTCAGTGTGTACACAACCTGACATGGAGATATGTTTTACATGATGTGTACATGGAGAGCATCTTCTTTTGCCATATGTGTATGATACAACTTGTGATGTGGGCAGGTCCCATACAGACTGAGTGCAGCTTGTACCTGCATAGTTGTGGGTACAAGGGCCCTGTGGTGTACATGGATATATGCTTGTGTACCTGTTGGGGGGAGTGGGCCATGTTTGTATATTATCAAAGACCCTATCTGGATTGCTTATTCATGCTAAGCACTTATTCAGGACTTGTAAACAGTACGTATGCTAATGATTACTATAGCACTCAATCTTCCACATCACATACAAGTAAGGGTGAACAGGTTTTGTACATACTTTTCTCACTTGTGTAGAGTAATGTAGCTGTTGTACTCACTTTCCTCACTTATCTAGGTGAATGTAGTTCTATATTCAGGCATGTCCAAGAGTCAGCTGCCAGTGTTCTCACCTGTCTATCTGATGAATCTGGACATCTTGAGGCATTGTACACATTGCCTCATGTACACAGACAAGCCTCTCCGCCTACCACCCAACACTACAACCTGTGAGAGATGCGCTCATCTAGCCAAACTGGAGGTAAAGGTCTCTCCAACCAAGCCTGACCCTGACTGTCATGTGGAGAAATTACACAGTTGCACAACACCACAACCATCACATAAGCCTCACTGTATCGACCCCACCGTTAACTGGGAAAACTACTAGTGTACCAACACATTAGCTCAATGGTTTCTGGAATTCATAAACACCAATGCCCTGACTCAACATATCCACACACCCACCAGGGGCAACAATATCCTAGACCTAGTCATTACCAACATAAGTGACTGCTGCTCCACACGTGAAGCCAACTCCTTGTTGGTCAAATCAGACCATGTGCTGAACACCGTTGATATCCACATCCTGCACCTACCCCCCATTAAGGTAACCACAGTATAATATGTCTGCAAGGCCAACTACATGCTTCTTAAGGCAGACATGGTGGACGTCATGACACCCATGCAGATGGACAGTACTGTTACAACTGCTGAATCCTACACAAATGCACTCTATAAACACTTACAGGAGTGCATGGCTTGTGCTATCCCAAACAGAACCAGGCGCTATACTCATAATAAACTAAACCAATCTGGTGGTGCCCTGCCATAAACATATTGTACTACTGGAGAAAGACACTGTTGCAAACAAGAGTACAATACCATGCGTGGAGGAGATCCCTGGCCAGCCTCAGTAAGAAGGTGAGATCCCTTATAAGATCCTCCAAAGCTAGCTATGAAAACTATAACGCAACTAATACCAACAACAACCACAAAGCCTCAATGTCAACAACAAGATCTGCTCTGAGTTGCAGTACAAAGGCACGAACATTACAGAAAAAATTGATATTGGCAACATCCTGGCAGATCCCTCTCAAAGCTGCACACTCTAAAGGCAATATCACAGCATCCATGGGACCAGACAACATCTCAGGCTGTGTTTTACACGAACTTCAGATCGTACTGTCTCCTCACCTACGCACAATGTTCAATAATAGCCTCACATCGGGCATAGTGCCCCCTGAATGGCACACAGCAACAGTTATCCCACTCCACAAAGGTGGTGCCACAACGGACCACGGGACCTATTTCCCTATAGCCTGACTAGCCTGGTCTGCAAGGCTATGGTGCACATCATGGATCACTGTCACAGAAACATTGGGTACCTCCCAACCTTTGAACTCTCCCTGTTTGGCATTGTTAAGGACAGATCATGCCTCCTAAACCTGGTGGGCATCTTAGCGACAGTTACCAAGGCATTAGATGAGGGTAAGGAGGTCCACACAGCCTAGCGAGATCTTTCATAGGCTTTTAACACCATTCCTCCTTCTGGTATTTTCAACATACCCATCCGCCTGAACATTAACCCCTACATCATGTAATGATTTGCAAAGTGGCTCACGGACAGAACACACACAGTAGGAGTTGCTTACCCTAGGTCCAACTGTATACCAGTTAAAACTGCCGACCCCCAGGGCTCAGTCCTAGGACCCCTCATGTTCGGTATATACATCTCTGACATACAGACAAGCACAGGAGGGCTTTGGCTGAAAAGGTTTGCAGACGACTGCAAACTAGGGGACATAATTTTTTCCCCAGCTGTTACAGACACCCTCTTGAAGGGTCGCACTGAGATGGATACCTGGTGTTAATATCATGGCGTCAAGCTCAATGCCTAAAAGTGCATAGTCATCCCCTTTGGATATAACTAATTACCCGCAGACTACCACATAGGTGCTAGTCCCCTACATACAAAAAAGGTAATATGGGATCTGGAAACACCAGTAGATAGCAATCTCTCCTTCGATACCCATAATGACAAGGTGGTTAGAATATCCTTCTGCATGGCCCCCATAATCTCTAATGGGTTCGTATCCAGATCAGAGGTGCCATTGTGACTCAACACATGTCATATCAGACCCATTAAAGGATACAACACCCCATTTGGGATATACCTTACAAGACAACTGCAACAGCTTGGAAGACCACACCAGTACCACACCAAGAGGATTACTGACCTCAAACAGATGACGTATGCAGCCCAACCTACGAAACTCCAGCTGTACTCAGTTGCATACCGCATACTCACATGTGATCTCTGCTTGACATACAAGGCCCATGTCCAACCCTGTATTGCTGGATATGCTTCACCTAAACAGAAGCCCCTGAGAGCCACATGCTCTAGGGATATACACATAACCGCAATGATGAGTAGGACGTGCTGAACGGACAGATTCCTGACCCGAACACTCCCTATGCTTTCGAACATGATTCCAAAGTAAATCAGGCAGGGCCCCTCATGAGCAATCTTCAAGGGAAACCTTGATTTGTGGATAACAGACAGACATGTACCCGGGGATCACTGCAGTGGCTCTGCTGGACAGAGGCACAGGGAACTATTGGCTCTGCCATTCAGAGGCGCAGAGAACCAACCTATGTGGGTGGCAAAAGACAACACACGCTAGCTAGGCTTACAGATACCCTTAGTAAGACAGCCTAGTACCTACCTTTGCACATATTACATGTCTTATGTGCATGGATAGTTAAATAGCTCTTCCATTTTACTTTGCTATCATGCTGATAAACTGTCAGCTCAACTAAAAGACATATGCATACTGTTATTGTGTATTGTAAATGCCAATTGATATAACTAATGTTGGCCTACCATGCAATACATATCTGCCTACAATACTGTACATTACACAGTTATTGGCACAATATCCCACAATGCAAAACATACTTGCACAGTGGCCCAACCTTCCACATGCTATTCTCTGTATTACATCCATACATATAGCTACAGCTACAATATATCAACATATACTATCCCCTGTTATAGCACATACTTGTTGAACCAACTCTGCTACTGACATCGGCTGGTGAGGAGTATTTCTATTCAAAGCCCTTATATAGCATCCCTTGTGGTGTATGCAGTGTTTGCCTTGTGACCTACAGCAGTACACACAAATACTACAAGCGTGACTATGCTCAACAATACATCACTACAAGATAACTGTTTCCACTATATGGATTGTGTGCTCTTTAAATACTACAGAATAGTACTACATACACAGACATACTGACTGTTCTACATAGCTTATTAATAACCCGAAGTATCATTAACAGTTGATTCAATCCTTTTCGGTTTGTGTTTTAATGTTATTTGTAATGTTCCGCTGGTATATACGGATGGTTTGAATGTGTGATAACACATCCTTTTCTAGTTACATGTGGTATCCTGTCCACCAATTGCTGTTCCAAAGTAGTTAATTGGATGCACATCAGCTGTGCAGCTACTCCATTAGCCGATACCATGGCAACAGTGGTGTATAAGTGAGTACTCCTTTTGGGCGTTGTCCGTTTGCCTTACTTTCGAGGGAGACGGTCTAGATGTGTTATTGCGATATATTTCAACAGCTATATGGAGACACACAGGGATATATTAGCTTCATGACTCCCGTGGACTTTGTGTAATGGCTAGGTAATTTAGTTCTACATGTGAGTACAGCTGTTATATTTCGGAACAGTGCAACTTATGCAGGGTTTGTTTGTACCTAATACTTCCGCAGATACTTAAGTTTGGCAAGGATGTTTGGCCAGCTCAAGGCCATATGGCTATGCATGAACTGTTATGTGGTGTACAGTGTGCTCACCCAACATCCTTGATTTGGTGTACAAGTGTAGCATACTGTGCTGTTACTCACTAATTGCTAACACATCTTGGTATATGCGCAACCCTCTGAAACGGGATTAGTGCAAACAAACCCTATTACATCAGCAGCTGTTCCATTCTATAACAGCCACTATTTCACTTAGGGCCATGTTAGTGTGTCTCTGACAAGGTATGTTAGGCTTCTGGAGATGTCGTACAGTGTGTAAGATGTTATTACAGTTTGTATTATAATATGTTTGGGTGTGGGGGGTGATGGTGGGTGTGCTTAGCAAATGCAGGTGTGTAGGAATTGTTTTTATACATAATCGCTATGTGCGTGAGGGTTCCTTCCTGTTTGAACACCTATCCTTTTATGGACTAATACAATGGTATTTGCAGGCTGATTCATTAAGGCACTGTTATGTGGTTCCTGTATAGCATGCAGGTGATGTTAGTCCTTGAATTCCTTCGGTAATACATCTGAATGTAATAACGTGTTGCTACATGATAGCTGTGTATTTCTGTAATAGGTATTTGCAGTCATCGTAGTTGTGTTGGTGACTGAACCTCTTTGGCTAGGGTTGCCACCTTTTCATATGTCCATAGTGGGTCCTTTTCAGGACACACATCTGATTTTACAGGCTGACACAAACCCATGTTCAGTACAAGGGATAGAACTTTCCTTTCTTGCCTAATTATAAGCTTATTCTTGTAGCAGTTTAGTAGCTTATCCTGTTTCCTGTTCCATGTAGGTGCTTTAGATACAGAAATAACTATTGTATGCAACTATTACAGTACATATGGGACATAATTATGTCCTACAATCCCAGGACATTTGCCACGTTTAATATATTTGGTCAGGACACAACCGCGCAAAGAGGGATTGTCCCTCACAAAGTGAATCAGGTGGTAACACTATCAATGGCTCATGTCCATAGCACATATTCATAATGGTGTATAGGTATATACTCTCCATATTCTTTGTTCATAAAGGTTGGTAGTGGCGGAATGTGTGATTGCTATGGTCTGTGTTATACACATATGTGAACACTTCAACCACTGTATACGGGAGACCTACGGAATCTCAAAACCACAGTGTTCTGACGCACAGAGTCCCGGGAACAGACTCCCATACCCCACATTACCAACATCAACAGTAACTCATGAAGGTAACACAAACATGGAACACACACATGCACACACAGACACACTGCTACCCAACACATCCAAACAAACCATCCTACACTATGTATGAGCAGGTGGCCAAGCCCCCCTACACAACCCATGTAGGTGTCTGCGCCCCACACACCACCCCCTACTTTAATATTCTACATCCTAGGTCGTGCAAACAGATGCACAAAGCTAACCCGCAACCACACATTACAGTCCCCCAACAACACACACCACACACAGAACACACACTTACACACACACTACAGCCCTAAGAAACACACGTACACACAGTAACCTACCCAAGCCGCAACACAAAAGCACTGACTAACTGTCCATTAACATTGTGAGATTGCATCTCGCTCATCTGGTGTTTCGGTACTGTGTTCTTTCGGACCTTAAGCCTTGAGATTACATGTGTCAGTATGTAAAGCAGTCAGTATGTGGAAGGTATCCCATTTATATGTATTTCCATGGTTATGTAGATGTTGTTAACCTATCTATATATCTACATATATATGTATATCCCCATATATCAACATATCTCTCTCTCTCTCCCTGTCTCTCTCTATATATGATGATATATATATATATATATATATATATATATAAAACATACACCTTTCATTATGTATATGCCGGTTTTTCCTATTTCAACACATTCCTACCTTTTGTGCTTTATCCTGTCAGTATACATGACTGCCATTAGTACATCTCAGGTAGCTTAGTGGTATGTTATTGTGATGAATGTGTACATGGTTGCGTGTTCTAATCCTGGCAGTGATATCTTACCTCTCAGAGCAGGCGCTGGTAGTGCAAGGGTAATGAATGCACATTTCAGCGGTGTGTGTTCCACATGTTTATCATTCTGTGGAGAACTACCTATATATGCAAGCTGTGTTTAAGGTATACTATGTAACATGTACACATCTGTGAAGATTCCTGTCAGGGATACTCCCCATTATTTGGAAACACATCCCTGATTACATTATACAAATCCTTACACTAACACTCCGGGGAATCCTTGCAGAGTGGGTGGTGAACAGTAGCTACACCCCAGGGATCCTGCAAGTGGCTCTGCTCCACAGAGGGACAGTTAGTTAATCGATGGGGTGGCAACAGCAGACACATTTTTCCTATGCTTATGAGTGACCATGGCGGTTGGGCATGTACCTACCTATGCATTAATGAACCTGTACATACAGTATGGACACATGCTGATATCTTAATATACTGTTCAGGTATTGACTTACCTTGTTCCAGTGGCAGTTGTGTGTACAATAGTTGAGGGCTACCTGTAGGATGCACACAGTAGACCACCTATACATGACAATTTACAGGTGGTCATGTGTGTGTGCCATCTATGTTTGCTGTGTGTGCAGGTGGAGAAGGGTGTCAGTCCATGAGTGCCTACACTGTCAGTGTGTGTGCTATACATTCCCTCTTTGCCAAGGCATGGGCATACTGGGCATGCCTCCATCTGCCTACTGGGGCTAGCACAGGGTGTTCATGGTCCGAGCTCCCCTGTGCCTGTGGGTCCCTTGGCAATGGTGGTGGGCTGTGAGGGCCTTAACCATTCTGCCCCTGCTGCAGCTGTTTCCGCAGGATCATATTGTGTAGCATGGCACATACTATGAAGATGTGGGCACACATTCCTGGAGAGTACTGCAAGGCTCCACCAGATATGTCCAAGCAATGGAACTGTGATTTCAGCATCCCAAACACACGGTCTATGATGATTCTTTTCTGCGTGTGCCTCATTATGGCATTCTTACGTGGCTGTGTGTGCATTTCTGATAGGTGTCATCATCCACAGTTCCAGTGCATAGCCAGCATCCCCCACCAGGTGGCCATATGGGATGTCCCCCTGGAAAATACCTAATACAGCTGTGAGGTATGCCAGATGTGGGAGTCGTGATAGCTTCCAGGACTGCCAGCACACACATCCATGATAATGCCCTGGGCATTGCACATGACCTGGCAGTTGATGGAGGGGAATCCCTTGCGGTTTATGTAGCGCCTACCCTGCTCACTGGGTGGTGATTTGATGTGTATGTGAATGCAGTCTATTGCACCCAGTATCCCCAGGTAGTCTGCCACATGGTGGAAGAGATGCCTATTGCTGCCCAACTTTTCCTGCATTCGGGGGAAGTGTATGTGCTCATTGGCATATGGTAACATGGCATCCAGGAACTGGTGGAGTACCCTGGATGCTGATGCCTGTGAGATCCACATGATATCCCCAGTTGGCCTTTGGAAGGTACCTGTGGCTAGTATTCACAAGCTTACACATACCTTCATGTCCACTGGGATGGGGTCCCCTTCTGTTACTTGTGGCTCTGAGGTGTGGCTAGCACAGCTCAACAAGTTACTGTATGATGTCCCTGTCTACCCTGTAATGCTCTACTATCTCCAGATCATGTAGCCCCTGGTAGGTTACCCTGGGTATGAACACTCGTCTCCTCCTCCGGTGACTGAGATGGTTGTCAGCATCATCCTCCACACTACTGTCAGTCTGCAACACATGCTGGTGAATCAAAGCTATGGCAGCCCCTAACATATACATATTAAAAGTTCCCCGTCTGTATACACCAATGGTGCAGAGTGTCAGGGAATACACAAGTGTGTGTGTGGGGCTTTGACACCTTATACTATTGTGCAATGGATGATGCTGGTGTAATTGGGTGTGTATGTGCAATTCCAGCTGCAGGGTATCTTAATTATTGGTTTTACAGCAGGTACTGCTATTGTGGGGCTTTTGGTGTTGACTTACGTTTGCCTGCCATGATTCATCTATTGCCCTTTACTTCTATTTTCAACCCGATTCACCTCCCATTGTCAGGCATGCATCCAGCTGCCGCCTTTCTTGTTTTGTGCTTCCACAACCCAGGATTGTGTTGGGAAATGTGTTATGTAGCTGATCTACAGCAGGTTTGCTCTGTTCTGCTGTGACAGTTCTCTTTTCTAAACTGTATGGCACCTCCCCTTTCCTGTTCTGCAGGTAGCTGCTAGCAGCTTTGTTAGCTGTTGTCTGTGGCCCACTGTAAGTTTCTAGGTGTTAATTACTCATTTATATTCCAATTACCATGCTGCAGCATTTCCTTATTGTCTTCCCGTATCCTTCCTGTTTCAGCTGTGGTGTGCGCCGTGCACATCTGTTTACCGGGTTTCGTGCACGTTTTCATCCACGTTCACATGAACTTTCAGTTACCTTGCATGCTCTC